>NW_027636056.1:0-147985 GCF_903797595.1 Erithacus rubecula | reverse complement strand
TGTTTGACCTTTTTGATCTTTTACCTTTGTAAAAAGAAATTTTGAAAGTAGGTTTTTATATATTAGTGGAGCTTGTTGCTATTCTCATTGCTTTGCCATGCATGATCCCATGCACTCGGCACGCCTTGAACAAAGCTGTGAAAAGGGCTCTGGACAAAACCGTGAAGGAGGTCTTTTTGCTGCAAACAGAGGGGGGAGATGTGGGAGTCCAGGGTTTTTCCCTGGCTCCTTTGGGGGTGCAAAAACCTCCCTGGCAGACCCCTCAGAGACCCCTGAGTGCTGCCCAGGAGCTGCAGGGGCTGGATTTGGCTCCTTGGGAGAATCTGCCCACATTGAAAGAAGAGACAGAAAATAATGATGAGTAGAGTGTAAATTAGAATGTTAGAACGTAGATAAATAGGTTTTCTTGAATGTTTATGATAAGGGACACGTGGCCAAGATGGAGAATTTGGGGGGTGGACACCTTTTCCTCCTTCTTCTCCATGTCATCCATGTTGGGTGACACGTTGGCCTCTTGGATTGGATGTGGTCAGGGCTGGACCATTTAATAAAATTGTATTGTATTGGTAAAATTTTGTAAACATGTAATACGTAGTACTAACTATATAAGATAAGCCCTGCCTTCACCAGGCAGATTCCACCATGGATGCCAGGCTGAGCAGACCGCTGCTGGCCAGGCAAAGTGTCCCAGAGATAAGAAACAATAAACTGTCCTTGGAAAAAGAGAAAACTGTCTCCGGCAGTCTCTCTTCGGCGGCTTCGGGGAAAACCAGGTTTTGAACCACCTTTGTGTCCCTCTGGGGTGATCTTGGGGCAAAGGAGAAACCCCAGACTGGGACAGGACTGGGTTTCATTTATAGCTAATTCGTCTACCCGAATTGTGAGCATCGTGTTCTGAGACACACACAATCCTGGCCTCTGTGAACAAGTAAGCTTGTCTGGTTGACCAAGTGAACTTCAAAGTGGCAAATGCTTTTCTCTGTATCCAGACAGGTATTTTGGTCATTATTTATGTTTCCTTCACATATAAACCCCAATTGTTTCCTCAATGCACAAGACTCTATATTAATAGTCTGCCATTTCCCTTTGGCCTTCTGTGCCCATTTCCTGTGCTCGGAATAGAATAGGATGGCTCCTTCATGGTTCAATCCTAAGGTAATTATTGGATGTGTCAGATTCACTGATGCATTAGGTATAGTTAGAACAAAGGCAGTAACCATACTTGTTACAGGATCATAAGTGAAATTAACTGGGACCCACTATGACTGGAGCTCTTTTTCTAAATCAGAAGCATTATCCTAAACTATTCTGACAATCACCGCAGGGAATGAGCTTCTACCATCTTCCCTGATAATCGAAGCAGCTACGGATCGCATCAATAATTGTGCTTGTACACATCCAAGGACTAAGGACATGTTTTCATTAGCCGCTCCCATTGCATTCACTATTATTCTGTGGTCTTGTTCTTCTATACTTTCCCACTCCGGTAACATTTTGGAAAATTTCCACTGTCTAGTACTTAAGGCTAGTAGAGAAGATTGTAGAGGTTGTTGTAATTTAACTGTGTCGCTACCAGTTGCAGCCAATTTATTCATTAACACTTCAGAGTCCATAGTGTTCAAGATTCCCAATCCTGTCCCCAGTATCCCAGTAAGATCTCTTTTCTGTCTGAGCATGTCAGGAGCATCTTTCTGTAACCAAGTGGTCGTCCAGTCCATAAATGAAGTGGTAAGGATTTGGGTACATTCTTATCGTATAGCAGAAGCATTTACTTGTATTTCCATTTCTACTCGCTTCAGGGACCACTCTGGATTCAGTAATCATCTTTGGGTCCCTACTCTCTTAATAGTACAAGGTCCAATTTTGGTAATTATTGGCTGAATTGTTCTCCTTGAGGTAGTTTGGGTTCGAGTGACTGTGGTTTCTTCTGGTCTCTGGGTCAATGGATTTTCTGCAGTCTCATCTATTTGGGGTTCAACACAATCCTGAGTAATATTGTAATCTAATCTACACCCCTTAACTGCACACCTTCAATTTTAAGTCTAAACTCAGGACAGGTAGACAAACAGGTCTCACAACATCCAGAATCAATTCAAAGTCGTTCATAGGATTCTGGTGATACTTAGGAAATCCAGCCAGAAAAAATGTTTATTCACAATCCCAAACATTTCTCCCTTCCCTGGCACTTGCATTGGTAACCTTCATCATTTGGGATAACATTCTACGGGAGTAAGCGTCATAAGCTTTTCCATGGCAAAAAAATCTCCCAGTTGTACTATATATATGTGGTGTTGCATTAACTTTGGTCACAGTTATGGCCATAATCATGAGAAATACAGTTCTCCAGGCTAACATTTCTATCAAAAATCTATTCATCTTTCTCAAGGAAATTTCCAATTCAGTTCATTATCACCCAGTGTTGCTTTCCAAGGAGCTTCTGGAGCATTCTTTACTTGCATATGATGAATCCAAGCCTTCTGTTCCTTACTCTTGATTGCAGTATTAGTGGTGAGAAGCACCTGTAACGCTCCTTCCCACTGAGGCTCCAGAGTCTTTTCTGTAAAAGACTTAACATACACATAATCTCCAGGTTGTGTGCCATGTACTGGGCCATCTAGTTCTCTGCTCCGAGCTCCAGACACATGCTTCTCAATTTCTCTGAGTTGTTTGTTCAGGGCCACCATATATCTGTGTAGGGTTTCTTCTCCTACTTGGGCCAGTGTTCCCTGTTGTAGCCCATATGGCCTTCCAAAGAGAATCTCAAAAGGACTCAGTTTCTCTTTTGCCCTCAGTTTAGTCCGAATCCACGACAATGCTAATGGGAGAGCCTGGGGCCAAGGTAATTGAGCTTCTTGTCCTAATCTTGCAATTTGCTGTTTAATCAAATTATTCAATTTTTCTACCTGGCCACTTGACTGAGGGTGATAGGAGGTGTGAAGTCCCCAATCTATACCAAACAGGTGGCTAATTCGCTTTGAAATTAAATGAAATGTGGCCCTCTGTATAAGGATAGTGTGGCTGGAACTCCAAAGCGTGGTATCATTTCTTGTAACAGTACTTTGGTGACTTCTCATGCTTTGGCAGTTCTGGTAGGAAATGCTTCTGGCCACCCTGAGAAGGTGTCTATTTACACCAATAAGTATCCGTACACCCCTTTCCTTGGAAGTGAGCTTCCCCATCCCTGTCCTTTGGGATTTTCAAATTCAGACCACATCAAGCCTTGAACCCCTTGGTGTGGGGCTGTTTCTTACAGATTGGGCTGCTGAAATGCTGAGGTCTCTTCCAACTCAGCTTTCTGATGATCCTGGGACAATGCTTATCGCTGTTTTAGATAAAAGCACGTATTTTTCGGACAGGAGACCTCCAGGGCTGTAAAAGACCTGCAGCTTCTAGGGTGATTAGCTGCATCATTTGAGTACTTTTAAGAAATGTCAAAGTTTTCCTACCACAAGAGAGAAGGAATTGCTTGCAATTGTACAGTGCCAGAAGAAGAAATATTAATCTTTCCCTCTGTTTGTGTCACCAATATTCAGGTTTTTCATGTCCTTCTTCATTCATGAGTTTCCACCTCTCCTATTTAAATGGCCATGTCTATCGACATCTCTTAACTAGACCAGCTGGATCTGTGGCCTTCCCATTGCTCCCAGATTTCCTCCTCTACCTCCACTCTGGGCATTCCAATGCCTCTCAATTGAGTATCTTCCCACTTTGAGCTTCAGGGAGTTGCCCAGTCTTTCAGAACTTTAAATAACTCATTAGTCAACATCTTAATTGCACTTATGTCTTTTACAATTACCTTTGTCTATATCTAAAAATATTGTTGTATGGATATGCCTTGTGGATAAGTGGGCACATCAGATGCTGCTGGGTCATCTCATATGGCTGAGAGAATAGTTTTGATGCTTTTAAAATTATATGATAGTTACAAATTTTTTATGTTGGCCATGAAGAGAAACTTTTCTGTGCCTCTGAGTCTCACCAGTTCCTGACCCCCGAAGATCCAAAACTAAAGCATTGCTGATGTCCCTTCCAGACTCAGGTCCCTGATGATACCAGGATTCTGCTACTCCCAATTTTGGAATGGGCTGGAGCAGATGTTTATAGGACAGGAGCCCTGGGGCTGTAGGGGACCTGACACTTGCAAAGGGCATGAGCATAACTCATTAGCTGGGTTACTTGAGTACTTTAAGAAATGTCAAAGGTTTCCCACCAGGAGAGAACAGAAACTTCCTGGAAGTGTACTGAGGCAGGAGAAGAAACATTGCCCTTCACCTCTACCATGTGTTACCATTACACTCTTCCCCTCTGTGTTACCATTATACTGTCTATTGTTTCATGTCCCTCTTCATTTGGGTGTTTCCACCTCTCCTGTTTAAATGGCCATGTCTAAGGACATTCTTCACTAGACCAGCTGGTTCTATGGCCTTCCCATTCTTCCCAGATTTTCTCTTCCAGTTCTTCTCTAATCATTCCACATCAGTAACATCTTAGTTGTGTTCATATCTATCACAGAATCACCCTTTCTAATGTATTTTTTTAAAATTATTCCTGTAATGAAATATTTTGTGCATGGTTATGCTCATGTTTCTGGCAGTAGCTCTGTTTCTGGCCACCTGCACCCCAAATTGCTTTTCCTCCTAAGTTCTTAAGAATAGAAAATTAGGTATATTATAAAAGAAATTATTTACTAAATGGCTTTAATCTTAACAGACAAGAGACCTTAAATGGACTTCTTACTGCACAGGTTAAATAAAAGAAGTACAGATGCATAAAAACACAGTGCACAATGAAGATTCCTATATTACAGCCAGGGAAGAAATAGCAGAGATCAGGAATCAATGTCACTTGCCACCAAAATGATGAGGGAGTACACATGGAGCCCTTTCACTCAACTTCCAGAAAAGTAACCACAAAAATGCATCCAGACTTGGGAGATAAGCCTTACCTGTTTGCGGAGACTATGCAGAAGACTTCTTCTTTGTGAGAGTTTTGTGCAACATTTATAGTTTGTAAAATGAATGTGTGTCACTCAGGAATTCTTATCTCCCTTAAGTCTGCTCTCAAGGCAAGACGTGCATGGTCAGCTGGGAATTCCACCTCCCTGGCACCAGAGAGAACTCAGGACAGGACAGATGTCCACCCTGGGTTATCTCAGCAATTCCTGAGAGAGGGAAGATGCCCTGAGTTATGGCCACAGCTGATGGACAGAACAGATGAGCTCTGCTGTGTCACAGGGGAAGTCCTGCTGCAGGAACCTCATGGAACCAAGGGTGTGTTGTGGCATTGTGATGCCTCCTGGAACCAAGGAGACCATGGTGACACCAATGAACCTCGTGGAACAAGGGGCCTTTGTGACACTGCAAGGCCTCAGCAAACCAAGAAGTGCAAAGGTCTCAAACATTCCTTGCAGGGTTCTGCCTTGGGGATGAGGAATTTCTTTGGTGGCACCTTATGCCTGTTTGCAGTGGGGAACCTTAAAAATTTTGGATTGCTTAAAAAAAAATTGAAACCCTCTCTTTGCCTGAGTGTTGTCAGTTCTCAGAAATACAGTGTGGAAAGGAAAAAGTAAAGAACCTTTGAAAGCTGAAGCACCTAGAGGCATTGAGCTCCACTGAGTGTTGTTACTGACAAAGCCTCTCAAGAGAGTAATTGAAGGAGATAACTGGAGGCCATGATTGCACAAAGCTTTCAGGGACTCCAAGGCAAAAGCAAAACCCAAAGTCCTTTGAAAAACCTGCAGCCCCTGGGAGCATGAAGGAGCTCCCAGGGCCATTTTTTACCAAGGCTCCCCAGGGACTGGTCCCAGCAGATCCCTGAGGCCACTGGGATGTGAGGGGGATGCTGAGGGCAGCACAAGGGGTGACAGTGCCCAGCCTTGCTGGGGCTGTGCCAGGAGGCCCCAGTGCCTCAGGACAGGGTGTCTCCTCACAGCCCTTGGTGGCACAGACCCTGCTGTGCTCCAGGGCACCAAGACTTGGCTTCTCTTTGTCCCCACCTGTCATCTCTGCCTCCAGTTTTCTGCTCTAACTTCAACCTGGGGACACTTTCTCAGTTGTGTCTGTCAGAGGGACCGATTAAAACTTTAAGAAAGATTGGAGTTTGATTCTGCATTAATTCTTGAGAGGTTTCCTAACAAACAATGGCTCTGCCTTGATTTCCCTCTGGTCTGATGTAGCTCATCATGAATTTTCCTACTTAATTTGTGGAGAAATATTTCAAAGAGCTTCTGAGAAATACACATTCTAATTTTAAAGGGTGTATTTTATTGCTGTTCTCTTTAAAGCCGAGGTGATTTGCAGGATTCTGTGATTGATATTAATCCAGGGTCTCTCCTCAGGAGGTCTGGCCTGCTCAGAGAAGCTGTGCCTTGAAGTCTGACCCACTGTGGACAACCTTACTCCACATTCCCAACCCCATCCTGTCTGTCCTCACTCACCTGGGACCTGCTTTGCTTGGAAGACCAGCTTCACTTAGGCAGAGGGATGTGTCTCTTTTCTTAATTTTGGTGCTATCTAAAGCTCTTATTTTTCCCCATGCAAAACAGACACACTCCTCAGGTGTGTGCCAGCCCAAGGTGCCACAAAGAGGTTCAGGCCGGGGATCGGTGCTTTGGGGCTGCTGCCTGGAGTCAGCACCATCTTTCCTTTCTGCCTCTAACTCCCGTCATGCCCCGCAGCCCGATAGAGCCCCATTGGAGCCGGGACTACAATACCCATCATGCCCCGCGGCTCCATAGAGCCCAATTGGAGCCAGGACTACAATTCTTGTCAGGCCCTGCGCTCCACAGAACCCTGGATTCCCCTCCATATGTCCCATAAGTGTCCCCAGACCCCCAAGGATCCCTAAGTGCTCCTTCAGCTCCCATTCGGGAATCCCTAAAAGCCTCCCCAGATTCCCTGAATGCTCCCAACACAATAAATGCCCCTTATAGCAACTTCCATGAATTGATCTTCTCTCATTCCTGTGAGCTCAGAGCAGCTCAGAACCCAATCACTTGCCTGAAATTCCTGCCGTGCCCCGAGCCCTAAAGGGCCTGGTTCGAGCTCTCCAAGCTCTCCTAAGTGCTCCCAAACCATATATGTTTCACTTGGAGGACTTGAAGTCACGGCTCGAATGCAAAGGTGTCCACCAAGTGCCCTCCTGGACCCCCACACAAAACATCTGAGCCACTTCCGGGACTACAGCTCCCAGCAGGCTTCACGGTTCTGTAGAGTGCTGATCGAGCTGAGACTTTATCTCCCATCATGCCCTGCGCCCCACCAGCAGACATTGCAGCTGCGCTTATGACTCCCATGATGCTCCATGGCCCCATTAAACAGTATTATACCCACGCCTACAACTCCCATCATCCCCTGCACCCCAGAGAGCCTTGACAGAGCCCCCAAAATGCCTGCCCGGACCCCGAAGGGCCCCAGATTCCCCTCCCTGACCTCAAGTGCCCCCCTGGACCCTCAAGTGCCACTCTGAAGCCCAGACCTTCCCTCAGGATCCCTAAGATCTCTCTTAGATTCCACTCAATACCACCAAGTGTCCTCCTATCTCTCAGATTCCTTCTAAATTCTTTCCCCAGACCCAAAACTGCCCCGAATGTGCCCCACAAATGTCTCCCTGGATCCTCGAAGTGCCCACCTTGACTCTGTCTGAGAAAAATATGATAATAAAGATTAGAAAATCACTGCAGATCTTATGAATTATCTTAAAGAGGGAGAAATTAGAAACCAATAGAGCTTATTTAAGGGAATTGTGTAACTTAGAACGAATAACCAATAATTTTTTGATTGCTGATAATGTATAGCGTTTTAATATAAAAACTAAAGTTAAGTTTTAAAACTATAGAATACTAATATTATAAATAAGAAGAATATAACTGTAATTTTAATGTTTAACAACATCTTTATTTGAAAGAGAAATTTATAAGGTATTTTGATATTATGAGTTGTCAGTTCCAGGTGAGAGATCGCATGACATGGTGAGGTTGGGGGTGAGGAGCTGGTTGTCCAAACGGGGCACCATGCAAGAAGCTCTTTCTTCCGTGTGCCCAGACCTCCTAAGAAAACATTCAGCATCAAGATCCCTTGGCAAATTCTTCTATCACTTTCTCTCCACACTGAAAAGTAGAAAAATATTCCCCCAAGGTAAATAAAGTCAAGAAATGCACATTGAAATCTTCCTCTTAAACAGCACTCTAAACTGACTCCAAGCAGCTGCACAAGCCCTGGAGACTTGAAGAACTGAAGGAAGCCAAAGAGATCCTGAGGCCTTTCTGCATTTTAAGGTTCCCCACGCTGGATTTGGGGTTGAGTCCAGGAGCCCCAGGCACTGAGAGAAGGTTAAAGAAACTGCTCAAGGAGTCAGAAGCAAAACTCCAAGTGCCTTGGAGCATCTCTGGCCCCACTGAGATCAGAGATTGCCAAAGGCTCCCCAGGGACTGGTGAGAGCAGATCCTTGAGGGCAGGATTGCAGGAGCCAAAGGCTGTGAGCAGGAACTGCAATGCTGAGCAAGGCCTGGGCTGGTTGGAGGCAGCAGAAAGGCCAAGGGCTGAGCCCAGGCCTGGTCCAGCAGGGCCTGTCCCTCACGGGTGGCTCGGGGCTGTTCCTGGGGAACTGGGATGGGAGGGGCAGCAAGGAAAAATGGCATCACCCTGCAAGCCCTGCCAGCTGGCTCAGGGAGGGCCCAGGCAGCAGCAAAGTGCAGCCCCTGCGGGGAAAGTTCCTCCTGTGGGGCTCCAGAGGCGCTGCCCAGCCCAGGGCACAAAGGCCTGGGTGCCTCTGGCCCTGCCAGCCCTGCCCAGCCCTTGGCCATCTCTCCTGCAGCCTGTGCCCCTGTGCGTGCTGCTCCTCTGCCCTGGCCAGCTGCACACGCCCATCTTGCTGTCCCCCCAGCATTTCTCAGCCCAGCATTGCTGTGCCCTCCCTGGGCTCCCTGCACCCAGTGCTGCCGGCTCCTGGCACACAGAGCCATGGCATGGCCCAGCCTCAGCTGGGACACCTGGGCACCAACATTCTGCCCTGGCAGGGACTGTGCTGTTTCCTCACCTGCAGGCTGAACCTTCCAGGCTGCACTGTGGGGAGGTTTCCTTCTCTTCCCACTTCTGAGGAAAGTTCTGTCTCCTCCTGTTAACAAACAGAGAAGGGCTGGTGGGTGATGTGGTGGTCATGTTGCCCGATGCCCCAAACAGAACACAAACTAACAGAGTCAGTTTATGCGGTGCTTTATTCAGGGCCTGGGGAACCTGCGGACTAGCGTCCAAAGTCAGGATCCCACAGCTCCCTTTTTCCATCAGGTTTTTATACCTTTTTACAAAGTGGTCTACGTGCAGAAATACACATTCTTCAAAACAATACAGATACATAAATCTTGCAGGTATCATTCCTAAAAGTTATAAATTCTGCATGCTTGTCTACTTAGAACTATAGGCTACCTCCCTTAATCCCCCTTGTATGTTTGCCCATCACCAGAACCCTTTATTTATTATTATTATACTTTAGCCTTATCTTGAAAGTTTCTAGATGTCCTATATGCTCTACTAAATCCTTTGATTATTGTTTTCACAGTTCTAAATGTTCTATATGCTCTACTAATTCTTTTCACTATTGTTTCACAAGGTAGGTTCTCAGGGCCTGTCCGAAAACTGCAGTTTTCTAAGCCTTAGCATGACTACTACTATATCTACATTAGTCCTTTTTCTCATTATTTCGGTATCAACTCCCCCCTTTTGAGCATTCTTCAGATTTTCTGCAAGGATGCTCAATTCTTCAAGTTGTGGTTTCTATGTAGAACGGTGAGTCTTCTTTTCGAGTTGGCAGGATTACTTCTTTCCGGGTCAGTGCTCTCATGACACGTCGAGTATTAGTTCCTTCTCTGGCAATCATTCTTAAAAGACATCTATACATAATCATGCATACTACAATAATTAATACAATCATTATTACATATTGTACAATTGATGATATCCAACCAGAGACTTGGATTCCTAGGGAGCTAAACAGTGCTCCTACCCAGTTATGTTCAGCTTCTTCCTGGACTTCATGCACTTTTGTTTCAATTTGTTCCAATTGACTTATGTCCTTTTCTACTTCTTCTGTGACATTTGGGATATGTATGCAGCAATGATCAACCTTTCCTTGGAGGTATCCACAGACTCCATGTTCTTTTAATAAAAGCAAATCTAATGCCATTCTATTTTGGATTGTCATTCTTGTTGTTGCCTGCAATTGTAAATTTAGATCCTTAAATCCTTTCTTTGTAACTGTAGCTAGCCTCTCAGTTTGTCCTAGCAATTTGTACAGCATCTCCCGGTTTCTATATGTAGAAATTGGTGCAAACAAGGATTCCAATACCCACCCAAATTTAACTCCTGATGAGGGTTCATGCCATTCATCTTCATTTCCCTGTCCTAGTTCTTCTGCTACTTTATTTATTTCTCTCTTTGCTCGTGACTGCATCTCTTTCTTCGTTAATTTAGACTGTTTCCAAAAAGGACATAATGTGGGAACCCCTAAGGTAATTTGTGTTACAGGCCCGTCTAATGGCAAATGTGTTGTCCATTGTCCATGTCCCATAATCCATACTAAATTTCCTGGACTCCTGATAGTTGTATCCTTACAGCTCAAAGTTTTACCCTTCTGGTCCTGCGGGAAAGCACTTCCTGGAATTGTATGGTTATGTTTTCTACACTCACAACCCCATTTTATAAGCATTCTGACCGGTGCCAAACTAATTTGATTCTCTGGAGTGTCACAGGTGAGAATTTGGGTGCAGTTCCAATTTTCTTTTGTGGCGCTCAAAGTTTTTGTAGAAGTGCTGGTTTGAGATACTTCTGTGTGAGTGGCATTTCTGCTTCCCGTCCATTGGACACACCAATTAACTTGTCCAATGTAACTATAATGTTCTAATATGCTGGGGCCCCATACCGTTTTCCAACTGTCCCACGAGGATTCCTGCCGGGATGAGTTCTGGCATATCATTTCATAATAGCTTTCATTTTTAGGTATTCTTTTCTTTTGCCAATGTGGTATAAAACATTCCCACTTAGCATCTTCAGGTTTTACTTTTCCCCCTGTCGCTAATTGAATTCCCCAATCCCTAATTTGTCCTAACCTTCCATGGCTAATTAGACAATCCTTATAGGTTAATATTCTTAATGTTTCTCCAACCTTTTCCCATTTTACTTCAATTTCGATTTTATTTCGTAATTTTAATTCACAACTTCCATCCTTACCTCTTTTTATTAGGGGTAAATTTCCTACTGGAATCACTCCCCAAGGGATTGGTTCCCCTGCAGCTTGTGGCAGAGGTAAACATGCCGTTATTTTTGATACGTTTTGTATTTGTCCAAAATCTCGAATTAACCCTACTACTAAATTTTGTTGTTCCTGGTTTCTCTGTAGTGCCAGGCTTGTATCTCTCAATCCATTCCACATATTTACTCGTGCACTGACTGGTATTACCTGCACCGAGTACCCCCTTCGGGTTTTATTTTCCTTTAAAATACCTACATTTATGTCCCCATAATCAAAGTTTTCTCTAATCCACACAATGCATGAGAATTGTCCTACCTGATCAGCTTGCATATGAGATATTGTCAATGTGGTGTTACCTCTTTGCTGTTCCATATCCCAAAATGTCACGATTCCTTCTGTAAATACTTCGTCTGTGGTGATTTGTCTCCAGGCTACCTTTACTTCTTTTAATCCAGCTCTCTGGTTGTCAGAAAACAAACAGGTTAAATTTATTCCCGCACCTTCTGGCACCATTACATCTGGCTCCGGAACTGTAATTTTAACAAATGCTTCTCCCACCTGCATTATACAGACTAATGTTAAAAGAACTAAGTCCTTGCCCTGAACACCAGCTTTGTTGCAGACAGAGGCTGTACTTCCCATCTTGACGGGACCTTCTTGATTCGAGTGTAGTGAATCCAGTTGTCGATCCCTTGGACTTTCACTGCCGTGTAGGTAGTCATGATCACTTGGTGAGGACCGCCCCATACTTCTTTCAAGGGTTCTGTATTCCAGTTCTTTACATATACTTGATTTCCTGGCTGGATGTCATGGACAGGATTTTCCAAGGGCAGAGGCCGGTTCCACTGCAATGCTCCCCGCAGCGCTGTAAGGACTTTATTTAAAGACAAAATGTAACTCAACAATACTTGATCTCCTACTAAGTGAGGGTCCCCTTTGTAAGTTGCAGCATGATATGGCTTGCCATACAAAATTTCGTATGGACTTACTCCTATCTTTTCTCTGGGTTTAATCCTGATTCTTAGCAAGGCTAGAGGTAGTGCCTGGGGCCACTGTATCTTTGCTTCCTGACAAATTTTCTTAATTTGCCCTTTTAATGTCTGATTCATCCGTTCTACCTGGCCACTAGATTGTGGTCTCCAGGGCGTATGGAGATCCCAGGCTATCCCTAATACTCTGGCTACCTCTTAGACTACTCCAGCTACAAAGTGAGGTCCCCTATCTGAGGACATTCCTAATGGGATCCCAAATCTAGGAATGATTTCTCGTAGTAAGGTTTTAATTACTTCCTTTGCCTGGTTAGTCCTGCACGGGAAAGCTTCCGGCCACCCTGAAAAAGTACACACATACACCAGTAAATAACGGTACCCTTGTGCTTTTGGTAGCTCTGAGAAATCTATTTGCCAATAGTCTCCTGGTTGCGGCCCTACTTGTAACTTTCCTAGTTGTATTTGCCTTCGTGTCACTGGGTTATTTTTAATACAGACAGGACACGTGGCGTTAATCCGTTTTGCCATTGTTAACATCTGGTTGGAAATCACCTCATGTTTTAAAAATTGTACCAATGCGTCTGCTCCCCAATGGCACTTGTTATGTTCGATTTCTAAAATTGTTTTCATTACTTTTGTCGGCAGTAGAACCTGACCTACAGCTGTGACATACCATCCTTTTTCATTCTTCTAGGCCTGGAGAAATTGAGCAAGCTTCTCATCTTCATGTGTATACCATGGTTTCTGCTCAAGAAAAGAAGTTGCAGGGTTAATTCGCACTGGCAATAAAGCTAATTGTGTCCATACCTCTCGGGCAACCTGTTTGGCAACTCTGTCAGCCAACTGGTTTCCTTGGAACGCTTTTCCCTCTTCCTTTTGATGTCCTTTTACATGCATCACTGCCACTGCCTGAGGTTTATGCACTGCTTCCAATAGTGCTAATATTTGTTCTTTGTGCTTAATTTCTGATCCTTGAGAATTCAACAGTCCTCTTTCTTTCCATAGTGCTCCATGTACATGTATTACTCCAAAGGCGTATTTTGAATCAGTCCAAATGTTTACTCTTTTCCCTTGACTCAATTCTAAGGCTCTCACCAGAGCATGTATCTCGGCTTTCTGGGCTGAAGTTCCCGGGGTTAAAGCTTGAGCTTCTATTATTTGTGTCAAAGTCACTACTGCATATCCCGCATACCTGGTTTCGTTTTCTACAAAGCTGGATCCATCTGTAAACAGTTCCCATTCCGGATTTTCCAAAGGCTCGTCTTTCAGGTCCTTCCGGCTGGCATACACCTGTTCAATGATTTCTACGCAGTCATGTGTCAATTCGCCTCCTTCTTCCTGGATGCTGCTCCTAAGAAATTCTGCTGGGTTGAGATGATTAGTTATTTTTAATTCAATGTCATCTTGTTCTCGGAGAAGTGCCTGGTATTGTAACATGCGGCTTGATGAGAGCCAATGCCCCCCCTTTTGTTCCAAAACCGCAATGACCATGTGGGGAACAAATACTTCCATCCTTTTCCCCAGAGTCAATTTTCTGGCTTCCCGAATTAGAAGCACTGTTGCTGCCGCAGCTCTAAGACAACCTGGCCATCCGGCACTTACAGTGTCGAGCTGCTTTGAGAAGTACCCCACCGGGCGCTTCCATGAGCCCAGTTTTTGGGTGAGCACCCCTATTGCCAGTCTCTGTCTCTCATTTACGTATAGTTGAAAAGGTTTTGTAAGATCTGGCAATCCTAGTGCTGGGGCTTCCTTTAAGGCTTGTTTCAGACTCTGGAATGCTTTTTCTTGAGTTTGTCTCCACTGAAACACAGGGCTTTTGGCTGCCTCATACAGGGGTTTTGCTTTTAGTCCAAATTCTGGGATCCACAAGCGGCACCACCCTACCATGCCCAAAAAGGATCTTAACTCTTGTGGATTTTGTGGTGTGGGTATGGTGCAAATTGCTTGTATTCGATTAACCCCCAACTTTCGCACCCCTTGTGAAATTTCGCAGCCTAGGTAAATTACTTGGGTTCTTACCAGCTGAGCTTTTTCTTTCGATACTCGGTATCCAGCTTGTCCCAGCATATTAAGTAATCCAATAGTGAGTCTGAGGCAAACATCCTTTTCTGTGGAGGCTATAAAGATGTCATCAACATATTGTAGGAGAACATATAAGAAAGGTGATTCTTTTACCTGAGTCGTCTCCCATTCTTCTAACTCTCGAGCCAATTGATTTCCAAAAATAGTTGGTGAGTTTTTGAATCCTTGTGGTAGACGCGTCCAGGTGAGCTGCTTCTTGCGTCCCGTGTCTGGGTTCTCCCACTCAAAGGCAAAGTATTTCCTACTTTCAAGTGCCAAGGGGATACAGAAAAATGCATCTTTCAAATCAATCACTGTGAACCACTTAAACCTTTCCGACACAGCTGTCAACAATGTATACGGATTAGCTAATACTGGGTGTATATCTTTAGTGATGTTATTAATTGCTCTTAAATCTTGAACTAATCTATACTTACCATTTGGCTTTCTGACTGGGAATATCGGAGTATTGAATTCTGACTCACATTCCTGTAAAATTCCCAAGCTAAGAAATTGTTCAATCATGGGTGCTATTCCTATTCGTGCTTCCAATTTCAAAGGATATTGTCTTACCCTTACTGAGGAGGCTCCTTCCTTTAGTTCTATTACAACCGGTTGTGCTGCTTTTGATTTTCCAGGTACTCCTGTTTCCCATACCCATGGTACTACAGCTTGTTCTATTTCTTGTGGTATTTCTGCTGCTTCAACTTCTTTTACTACAAACAGCTTAGCAATATTCTCCTCAGGAAATTCCAATCTTACTCTACCTTTTTCAAATATTATCTTTGCCTCTAACATTGACAATAGATCCCTCCCGAATAGCGATTCTGGGCTATTTGGCATATATAAAAATTGATGATCAAATTCTTTCCCCCCAAATTTTATATCTAATGGCCGCAAAAATGTTCGTTCCTCAACTTGTCCCGTAACCCCCACCACTTGGATAGTAGAATCACTCAAAGGTCCTAGCTTAGTGTTAACAGCTGAATATGATGCCCCCGTATCTACTCTAAATTCTAATGGTTCCCCATCTACTTCCATTATTACCTTTAAATCCTGGTCTAGTCAGCTCTGATTTTGGTAATTCCCCATCATGAGGGCTTGGGCGACACCTTGGGGATTTCCCGGGAAAGCACCTGTATTATTCATCAATCCCTGATTTCCATTCCCGCTGGCTATAATTCCTCCCCCAAAACCCATGCCTTGGTTGAGAGGACACTCATTTTTCCAATGTCCTCTATTTTTACATAGAGCACATTGATCTATCCCTAGTTGTATTCTCCCTCTTCCCATATTAAATTGACCCATAAGTCCTCCCGCACCCATTGGCATTCCCCCCTTTGCTATTCCCCTTCCCCCTCCTCGTCCACGTCCACGACTCCCCCCTCTCATATTATTTCCAGCCGCTTGCTGTAACACCGCCAACATAGTAGCCTGCTGTTTCCTGGCCGTTTCTTTTTCCCTATTATTATATACCTTCCATGCAACTTCCAACAGTTTATCTAAATTCCGAGTATCCTCTCCCTCCAGTTTTTGTAATTTCTTTCTAATATCTTCCTGAGACTGCCCCATAAAATTAATGCTAGCTGTAATTTTCCCGATTCCCCTTCAACTTCTAAATTAGTGTATCTACGAGCTGTTTCCTTAAGCCACTCTAAAAAGGTTGACGGAGACTCATTCTATTCCTGCCTGACCCAATACAACTTAGACCAATTCAAAGTTTTTGGTATTCCATTCCGTATTCCTTCTGTTAACAAATCCTGATAAGCTTTAAGTCTCCGAGACCCGCCCGTCGAGTTGGGATCCCACTCCGGATCTTCCCTAGGTACCAAATCATTTACTGTACCATCCACAAGCCGCAACCTAATCATTTCTCGTGCTTTCTCTGTCATAGCTTTAAACACCATTTCCTTTTCAGTAGAATCCATTATTGTGTCTAACAAAACTTGTAAATCATTCCAATCTGGGTTCTGAGTCTTAATTACCATTTTTACCACCCGCGCAGTTCGTTCAGGATCCTCCCGATACGCCCCCGCTGATTGTTTCCAAATTAGTAAATCATTCGGAGAGAAGGGAACTTTCACTATGACCCGTTCCCCCTGCGGCCCGACAGCTTCACGGAGCGGAACCATTAAATGAGCACCTTCTTCCTTTTTCTTCCTTTCCACCTCCCACCGCCCTCTCCGAGTTCTTTCACATAAGGGGGTCCGTGGTATATCAGTGGTTTCTATTTTTGCTTCCCGATCCCCCCTTTCTACCTCTGGCATACTTTCTCCACGTTCCTCCACCGGAGGGGCACTAGGGGCTATCAGCAAAGAAACATCCTTCTCAGGTTCCGAAAACCTAACCGAGCATTCCTTCTCTTTCTGCCAACCCTTACATCCATCACAATTCTGCTTTAATGTTTTCAAAACCATGATCCCACACTCCTTTTGCCACTCCGGTTTATCTTTCAAATAATAAAAGAGGTCTAGATACGGTATTTCATCCCATTTTTCATTACTTTGCAGAAAATGCATCAGAGGTGTAATAATGTCAGGATTCAGTGTACCGTTCCTAGGCCATTGCATACCATCGGGTTCATATAAAGGCCATACATAATTACAGAAATCAATCAATTTCCTTTTACTTAGTTCTTGACCAAAATTCCCCACATTCCAATGTTGTAATAAACAGCCCAAAGGCGAATCGTCCGGGATTTCTATCCCAGAACTTGCCATAGTTCTAAACGTTTTTAAAGACATCATTTCACCTTTTTTTTTTTTTTTTTTTTTTTTTTTTTTTATAATATACACCACACAACACTCACACCCTTTCCACAAACCTTGCCACACTGCACACCACACACAACACTCACACCCTTTTCCACCAATCCACCAATCTTGCCTTTCTCGTCGCCGCGAGTGGCAAGTGCTGAACCTGCGCAGTCACTGCCGCGTCTGACGGTCAGCGCCTAGGCTTTTCCACAACCTTAAAGACGTCTGTGACCCCCGTGCGGAATCGCCGTTCCGACTTAATCGGCAGGCCCCCCTTCCCCTCAATAAAAGAATAAAGCACCTTCGGGCTTACCTCCAGGTCGTCCGTCAGGCGCGGGGTCGGGCACGGGTTGATGTTCTCCCCAGAAATCACCTGGTGCCGGCGTGGAGTGGATCAGCCCACGAACCACCCCAGCCACCTCCGGAGTCCTATCTGGGTCGCCAGGAAAACTGTTGCCCGATGCCCCAAACAGAACACAAACTAACAGAGTCAGTTTATGCGGTGCTTTATTCAGGGCCCGGGGAACCTGCGGACTAGCGTCCAAAGTCAGGATCCCACAGCTCCCTTTTTCCATCAGGTTTTTATACCTTTTTACAAAGTGGTCTACGTGCAGAAATACACATTCTTCAAAACAATACAGATACATAAATCTTGCAGGTATCATTCCTAAAAGTTATAAATTCTGCATGCTTGTCTACTTAGAACTATAGGCTACCTCCCTTAATCCCCCTTGTATGTTTGCCCACCACCAGAACCCTTTATTTATTATTATTATACTTTAGCCTTATCTTGAAAGTTTCTAGATGTCCTATATGCTCTACTAAATCCTTTGATTATTGTTTTCACAGTTCTAAATGTTCTATATGCTCTACTAATTCTTTTCACTATTGTTTCACAAGGTAGGTTCTCAGGGCCTGTTCGAAAACTGCAGTTTTCTAAGCCTTAGCATGACTACTACTATATCTACATTAGTCCTTTTTCTCATTATTTCGGTATCAGTCAGAGGCTATTTGGGGTACAGTTATAATGAAATAATTAAGTTTTGAAACATTCTGTGAAAGAAGAAGGGCCATCAACAAAATTTCTAACACCGGAGTTACAGAGAGCAGACTTCAACCTATTCAGGATGCAGATTTGGGGTGTACAAATCAGGTTCTGATTGTTTTTGAGGGAAACAGTCTTTAAAACAAAGGATTCCAAAAAGGATGGATGTATATTCTTAAAGAAAGAAATCTTGAAGAAGCAGGAGCAGACTGTACTAGTGTGCCAGAAATTGAGCCAGTGAGAAAAAAAACTGGCCTGGCTGGACATGGAGCTTTTTTCAGGAACTCAGGACAAAAAGAGGGTTTATCAAGTTTAGACAAAGGTCCGAGCAACTCAGGAAGTGTTCAAGGATGTTGTCAGGTCATGAAGAAAGAAAATGAGGTGAAATCTCAATTAGGACTTAAGCTGGCAGTTCTGTATAGGATAACAAAAATTATTATATCAATACATTAATGACAAAAAGAAGGAAAAGGAGAACCTTGATTTCTTACTGGGGGGAGGCGGGGGGGGGGGGAAATATGTTTACCAAAGATAAGGAAAAGGCTGAGGTACCTAACCCCTTCTTGGCCTAAGTTTTCAACAATAATACATGTTGTCCTCAGGACAAGTGCTCTCCTGAGCTGGTAGATGGGGACAGGGAGCAGAACAGACCCCTGAAATCCAGGGGGAAATAATGGGGGACATGCTGAGTTACTCAGATGCTCACAGGTGTCTCTACAAACAGCTGGGATCCATATTAGGGGGATGATGGAACTGTTGGATAAGGTTCCCAAGCTGTTCTCCATCATTTGCCATTAGTCCTGGCTCACCAGGGAGGTCCCAGAGGACTGGAGGTGTCAATGTGAGCCCATCCCCAAGAAGGGCTGGAAGGAGGATCTGGGGAACTCCAGGCCTGTCAGCCAGACCTCGGTGCCCAGCGAGGTGATGGAACAGATCACCTTGAGTGCCATCACAGGGCACCTGCAGGATGGCTGAGGGACCAGAGCCAGCCAGCGTGGATTTCAGTATCTGCCTTGATGATCTGGATAAGGACATTGACTGCAACATCAGCATATTTACAGAAAACACCAAGCTGAGTGTGAGTGTTCTGGAGGTTAGGAAGCTCTGCAGAGGGACCTGGACATGCTGGATCCAGGGATTAAGTCCACCAATTTGAGTTTTAACAAATGCTGGGTCCTGAACTTTGTCCACAACAACCCCTGCAGTGCTACAGTCTGGGGACAGAGTGGCTGGGCAGTGGCCAAGCAGAAAGGGAGCTGGGGGCACTGATGGACAGCAGGCTGGACATGAGCCAGCAGAGTGTCCAGGTGGCCAAGAGGCCAATGGCTCCTGGCCTGGATCAGGAATAGTGTGGCCAGCTGGACCAGGGCAGTGATTTTTCCCCTGTGCTCAGCACTGGTTGGGATGCATATTGAGTGCTGTGTCCAGATCTGAGCCCCCCAATTTAGGAAGGACATGGAGGGTCTGGAGCATGTCCAGAGAAGAACAAAAAGGCTGGTGAGGGGTCTGGAACACAAATCCTGTGAGGAGTGGCTGAAGGAGCTGGGGTTGTTTGTCCTGGAGAAAAGTAGACTTAGAGGTTACCTTAGCACTCTCTACAACTTTCTGAACTGTGGTTTTAGTCAGGTGGGGGTTTCTCTCTTTCACCAGGCAGCAACTGACAGAATGAGAAGGCACAGTCTT
Organism: Erithacus rubecula; assembly: GCF_903797595.1. Taxonomy (NCBI): domain Eukaryota; kingdom Metazoa; phylum Chordata; class Aves; order Passeriformes; family Muscicapidae; genus Erithacus; species Erithacus rubecula. The sequence continues at coordinate 128,207 of NW_027636056.1, read as the reverse complement.
AAGCTTTGCCAAGGGAAATATAGGTTGGATATTAGGAAAAATGTTTTTTACAGGAAATGCAGTAAAATTCTGGAATGATCTCCCAGGGGTTGGTGAAGACACCATCCCTTTATGTTTAAAAAAAAAACTAGGCATGGCAATTGGTGGCATATGGAGGTGTTAGGCAGGGGTTGGACTTGAAGTTCTCCTCCAACCTAGTGATTCTGTGATTTTCTGAATTCACAGAGTCTTTCAGCTGAAGTCTCTGTCCCTGTCCTTTCCCTTTGTTGCAGATGGAAGCTGCTGGTGCCATTCTCACTTTAACCCCTAATTTGAATGGAGACAGATGTTCTTGCATGTGTTAATCAGGCGTTGCTAAATGTTTATGTGACATTTTTGTATCCTCATGGCACTAAGGAGACCATTGTGGCACTGTGGAAACTCTTGGAACCAAAAAGCCACTGAGACATTGGGGCAAGATCGTACCAAGGAGATCATTGAGATACTGCAGATCCAAAGACACCGTGGTGGCTCCATGGAAACTCATGGAATCGTGGGCACTGTGAATCAGCAGGGCCTCATGGAACCAAGGAGTGAATTGTGACTGTACCAAACCTCATGGAACCAAAGAGCCATTGTGGAACTTCAGAGCCTTGTGGACCAAGGGGACCAGAGTAACACTGTTAGGGTCCATGGAACCAAGTGGCCATGGTGACACTGGAGCCTTATTGACCAATGGTGCATTGTGACACTGCAGGGCAGTATGGAATGATGGAGACAAATGTGACATTACACAGTGCCATGGCAGCAAGGGGCCATTGTGACACTGTGGGGCCTCGTGGGACCAAGGAACAGTTTTAGTATCATGGAAATTGTGGCAACTGTGTCACCATGGAACCAAGGAGACCATTGTGACACTACAGGACTCCATGGAACTAAGGATTCATGTAACACTGTGGGACAAATGGAACCAAGGGACCATTGTGACACTGTGGGGCCTCATGGATCCAAGGAGAGCATTGTGACACTGAACCTAATGGAATTATTGCAAATGATACAACTTCTAGGTTCAGGACAAGGTGTCTCCTCAGAGCCCTTGGTGGCACAGACCCTGCTGTGCTCCAGGGCACCAAGACTTGGTTTCTCCTGGGCACTGCCAGCCCTGCCAGGGCCCTTGGCCATGTCCAGCACAGCTTATCCTGTGCTGTCCCACAGCTGCTGCTGTTTCCCTGCAGGCTGCACACTCCCATCTCACTGCCCCTGGCTCTGCCCTGCCACTGCCAGCCCTGCCCTGACCTCTGCCCACTGTCACCCTCTGTGCCTTGGGACACACATGCACTGAGCTCATCCTCCTCCTCCTGGGTGTTTCTCCTGTCCTGGGAGGGTTCATTGCTCACAGGAGCTGCTGTGTTTGTACTGGTGCATTTTATAGCTCTACTCTGCCTGTCTGTCAATTCTGTCTTCAAAGAGCTCTCCAAGGAATAGATTCATTGCAAGGAATAGATTCATTGAATTGTGGAATAACGGAGGTGGGGAGAGCCTCCTGAGCCCCCTTGGCCTGGGTGTGGCTGGGATGGAGTTCCCTTTGCCCAGAGTAGCCCCTGTCCTGCTGTGCTTGGCTCCTGTGGCTGGAGTGGGTTTGGTCCCAGCCCAAGGCTTTGGCTGGTCCTGAGCAGGGCTGGCCCCACATGAGGCATCTCTGCAACCCCTAAACCAATTGGCTGGGTGGGGGGCAAGTGTTCTTGGGGGCACAGGGATGCGACAGCTGGGATGGACTGACCCAAGGGATCTTCCATTCCATGGGATATCCTGATCAGGAGGGAAATGAGGGGGACAAGAGAGCCTCTGGACTTCCTGTTAATACACTTGTCGTCTAAATGTGTGGTGAATTCTTGTCTCTCCATGGTTTTCCTTTCTTCTATATTTGGCCCTTGCTTTTTAATCCCCCAAATATTAATCTCTCTTTATGGTGACCCACAACAGTTCACCTTATTTTCTCCTGTTTTCTAAGTAAGGAGGAACAGTGACAGAGACACTCTGTTGTCACTGGATGCCCAGAGGGGTTTAACCGCGGCCACCTTGCCCAACTCTGCTCTTATGGACACAGCCAGAAATGTCAGGGCTCTGTCAGGTACCCACCCCTGAGCTGGGATCATGCCCTGCTCACAGCCCCAGGGGTGTCCAGGGACATGAGTCCTTCCCTGGCACACACACACAGTTCATTGCAGCAGGGCAGGGGCTCCCTGGGCTCTGCTGCCACTGCCAGAGCCTGGCAGAGACCTCAGCCCTGCAGGTGTCACCCTGCCCTGACCCTGCCCAAGGTGCCCCAGGGCCAGAGGGATGGACACGGGCAGCTCTGGGCACAGGAGCTCATCCCAGCTCTGAATCCAGGGGTTCCCAGAGGATGTTACTCTCTGGAAAATCCAGGAACAGCTGAAGGTGTTTGTGCTCACTGGGTTTATGTCCCCTTACACACACAGAGGATGTTCAGGACTGTGGAATGTCCCTGCACTGCAAACAAAGACTCCTGACCCGGTCACTTGATGTCCCTCCAGGCAGGGAAGAGCAACCTCTGTGCCCTGGGGTGAGAGGCCACTGCTGGAAGCAACACTGGCTTCGCAGGGACACTGCTGGGACAGCCCCACCCTGAACACTGCCACACTTTGGCTGTCACTGCTGTTCTCCTCTCCAGGACACTGTTGGAAACATCCTTGAGAGCAAACTGGGAAGGAGATTGAAGCTTTCAGGCCCTGCACTGGGGAGATGCCCTTGCATGATGGAAATGCTGCTGCAGAGCCCAGCTCTGTCCCAGCAGTGCCCATGGCCTGTCCGTGCCTGCAGTGCCTGCACAGTCACACAGCAGAACTGGAACTGAGCTAAAAGAGCCCTGAGGCCTTAAACCAACACAGGGGCTCTGAAGTGTGGAACTGAAGGAAGGGGAGGTTATGGAGCAGAAGCCCTGGGGGTGCCTGGCAGTGAGGAGCACTGGGGTTTCCTTTTCACCCCAGCTCTGCACAGAGGCACCAACCCTGCAGAGAAGCCAATGAGGAAAGATGTCAGGCAAACACAGCAACACCAAGTTCTTTATTTTGTGTAAGCACATATGTAGTACAACTTCAGGATTATATAGCCCATGATTCACACTAGAAATGCAAATACTGAATTAAAAATGGTAAAGATTTTCTTGTGAAAAAAATCTAAAATATGTCATACCTGCGCCAGAAAAAAAACAAAAAACAAAAAAAAAACAAAAACAAAAAAACAAGACATAGAGTGGGCATTAATGAGTAATATTATAATAGTGACACAGGAGAATGAGAGTTTATTTTTTCTGAGAAGCATTCATGACCATTTTCCTCAAACCATATTTGAGCTCCTGGTTCCTCAGGCTGTAGATGCGGGGGTTCAGGACTGGAGGCACCACGGAGTACAGATATGACAGTGCCAGATCTAGAGTTAAGGAGGAGATGGAGGGGGGCTTAAGGTAGGAAAATGTGCCAGTGCTGAGGAACAGGGAAACCACAGCCAGGTGAGGGATGCAGGTGGAAAAGGCTTTGTGCCGTCCCTGCTCAGAGGGGATCCTCAGCACAGCCCTGAAGATCTGCACATAGGAGAAAACAATGAATATAAGACAACCAAATGATAAACAGACACTAACAGCAAGAAGCCCAAGTTCCCTGAAGTGGGAGTGTGCACAGGAGAGCTTGAGGATGTGTGGGATTTCACAGAAGAACTGGCCCAGGGCATTGCCATGGCACAGGTGCAGGGAAAATGTATTGACTGTGTGCAGCAGTGAATAGAGAAAGCCACTGGCCCAGGCAGCTGCTGCCATGTGGGCACAAGCTCTGCTGCCCAGGAGGGTCCCGTAGTTCAGGGGTTTGCAGATGGACACATAGCGGTCATAGCACATGATGGTCAGGAGGAAATACTCTAATGAAATGAAGAACATAAACAGAAATACCTGAGCAACACATCCTGCACAGGAGGTGTTCCTGGTGTCCCAGAGGGAATTGTGCATAGCTTTGGGCACAGTGGTGCAGATGCAGCCCAGGTCAGTGAGGGCCAGGTTGAGCAGGAAGAAGAACATGGGGGTGTGCAGGTGGTGGCCGCAGGCTACAGTGCTGATGATGAGGCCGTTGCCCAGGAGGGCAGCCAGGGAGATGCCCAGGAAGAGGCAGAAGTGCAGGAGCTGCAGCTTCCATGTGTCTGCCAATGGCAGCAGAAGGAAGTGGCTGATGGAGCTGCTGTTTGACATTTCTTCACTCTGGACATTGTGGACTGTTGAAAGAAGATATTGATACGCTGGGGCTTTTTTTCTCAGTAATTTACTCAAAAATTCTTCTCTTTCTTTGGAGAAATATCACTTCCTATTTTTAAAATTTTTAAGCTGCAGGTTTTGCTGTTAATGTATTGCCCCCTTTGTTGAAGGGACAGAAATCCTCTTTTAGCATTGCTGTCAGCCTGAACATTGGGGAGCCCAAAGGGAAAAATGGGCTCCCACTCCCAGAGCAGTCACACCTGCGGGCCCCACACAGCAGGCACTTGGTGATTAAACCTCTCTCTATTTCAGGGTGCTGCACTTAAACTTTTCTGCAAAAATAAAGAGGACTCCTTGAAAGGTTTGCTTTAAATTCAATTTCTCTGAACCCTTCTCTCTTTCCCTAGGCACCTGAAGATGGAGGGTATCCAGGTTTGATCTGGCTGTCTGCTGCCTGCAGTTGTGCCTACTGGAAGCTTCTCTCCAAGGCTTGTCCCTGCTAGTGCTGCCAGAGCCCAGCCCAGCCCTGGGGGCTCAGCTCTGCCCTGCACACCCCTCCCAGCACAGGGCACTGCCCAGGGGCATCTCCCTGCCAGCAGGGCCTTAAGGGCAGCTCAGACAAACTGAGATGCTGCAAGCCAAGGTGCTGCTGCTGTCTGTAGGCAGAGGAGGGTGAAGAGGCACTTTGTGAGGGAGATGTGAGGCAGATCTGCTGATGCCCAGTGAGACAGTGCAGGAGTCTCAGTGACACAGACACACCTGACAGCCCCTTTCCCTTGCCTTGAGGAGAAAGCTGAGAGCAGCCCTGGCCATGCAGCACCATCTCCACAGCAGAAGGAATCTGTCCTGATGGGGGTGGCTCTTTCCACCTCCAACTTCTCCCCACAGTCCATGAAGAGCTGCCAGGCAGGCTGAGAGCTGTCCCTGGCAGGTGGAACATGCCCTGGTCTGGCAAAGAGCCCTGAGGGCTGCAGGAGCTGCTCTGCAGGACAGCCCTGGGCAGCCCTGGCTGCAGCCCCAGCTTCATCCCTGCAACCATCCCTGGCAGCAGGAGCCATCCTGTCCTGTTCTTCTGATGGTTCCCAGCGCAGCCCTGCTCTGCAGCATATCTTCCTTCTCTTTGTCTTTTACCTCAGAGAAACTGGGAGAGTCCTCCTGACACATCCCCCAGGCTGTGGGCTTTGCTGGCTCCGTGAGATCCATCCAGGAGCACAGGGGACATTGCCCTGCACCCACACACTCACCATATCCAGGGCAGTGAAGATGTTTCTCCAAGTGAAGTATCAGCTCAATGCCTTCCCAGTCCTGATTGCCTTTAGCCTGTCTGTGCTTGGCTCCTGTCCCCTCAGTCCCTGCAGGCAGTGCCCTCAGCCCTGCTGGGCTGGGAGAGGAGCAGCTTCTCAGCAGAAATGCCTTTTGAAGCTTTTCCTGGTTGCCATTATCTCCCTCTGTGCCAGGAGACACAACACAACGACTTTGATGACCCTCTCAGGAGTTTGTTCTTTTTTAAATTAGATTCAGTCCCTGAGAGAATGTTTTTCAAAAATCCTCACAAGAACTCAAAATTAAATTGAAACTTGAAAGTTTCTTGAACTTTTAATGGGTCTCACTGAGAGACAGGACTGAGAAAGTTCCCCAAGTTACCAGATAGAGCAGAACAATGGAGGCACTGGTGATAGGTAGGAACAAGGAAAGTAAAGGTGTCTCTGACAAAAATTTAGTAAAACTTTTACCATGCCTGTGAATTTTTAGCACAAGAACAAGGCATGCAGGGGCTGCTTTCCCAGCAGGCAAGGTGTGAAGACAAGAACACATCTGGCTCAAGGGTGCAGTGATAGAATTGTTGCCCGACAGAGAGACACGAAACAACTAGGTTGTTTAGTGTGGTGCTGTATTGAGGGCCCTGAGGTCTGAGGACTAGCGTCCAAAGTCAGAGCCCGCCAGATTACAATTTCTCAGAGCTTAAATACACTTCTTGGAGAATTTCTTTATCCTTTGATTTTCTTACTTCACTACCCCTACGTGATTTTCTCAAGGTTCTCCTAATCTGTCTACATTCCCCTAAGTAATAAATTGTTACACTCAGCTAGACAAGTCACATACATCATGTAGATAAACAATGCACTATTCAAGAGAGTAACATTTCTACTGTTTCAGCAAGTTCTACTTCGGTACGCACATAAATTTACTTAACTGAATACCCCTCACTCTTGCCAACTCAGGGCCTAAGCTACTTGATCAGTCCTTAGAATAACTCCTACTAATTTTATATTTCTATTTTACTGAAACATACTGCAACAACTCCCCCCTTTTGAGCATCACTCAATCTCCTTTGCAGGGATGCTCAAATATTCACTCGATCTTCATCTGGAGATCGGACAAATTGCACCGTGTCCTTATATGACGGAGGTGGTGTCACTGGAACATGGGTAATGGCGCTGAGCAGTCTTTTAGTATGCAATCGCTCCTTGGTAATTACACCTCTAATGCACTTAAACACTCCAGCGACAATAAGTACCACAATTACAATCATAATTACATATTGTATCACTGATGAGATCCATCCAGAAAGTTGGAGCCCTAATGACTGAAACAGAGCACCAACCCAATTGTGCTCTGCCTCTTTCCAAATCTTTAATTTTTCCTTTTACACTTTCCAATTGAGAAATATCTTTCTCTACGTCAACTGTCACATTTGGGATATGGATACAACAATGGTCTATTTTATTGCTTAAATATCTACACACTCCATGTTCTTTTAACAACAACAAATTTAAAGCCATCTTATTCTGTATAGTCATATGAGTTGTAGCTTGCAGCTGGAGATTTAAATCCATAAAACCCAATTTCCGGCCACCTTAGGATCATTTACCCAAGCAAAATATCCTGGTAACTGTTCACATTGTTTTTGAGTTAACTGTTAAAATAAAATAGTACATACTTTTATCCATTCAACAATTTCTTTCAGTACCATCCTGCAGTTCCATGTTATATTAGCAAAAGCATTTGGCATTTCCGTAATAGGTATTATTCTCCATGGAATGGGTTCACCTGCGGCTTGTGGTAAAGGCAAAGAGGCTGTAATTTTGGATACATTTTGAACCATCCCGAAATCTCTAATTAATTCTACAATTAAATTTTCTTGGTCTTTACCCCGTTTAAACCCTGGGAGTTTAATTTCTGTGTTGTTCGATATTTCCCTTACCCTTCCCGGCTGAATGTGTCCCTGTGTTAACGTTACCATGGTCCTTGAGTGAGCCCACCAAGCCTCTTTTGCTACCCAACACTAATAAGTTCCTTCATCACTTTCTTATACGTCTTGTATGACTAAAGTAAGGGAATGTCCTAGCTTTCTCCTTTTAGTGTGATGTTTGCTACTTTGGGGAAGGTTACCCTTCCTGAACCACCATCCAAATTTTGTAAATTCAATTCCAGCCCTCACCTTACATTCCAAAATTACCGGGACCCCTTGTTTTGCTTGGTATATTCCATGTGTTGGTCTTACTCCCAATCTTAAATGGGTTGTCCTTACTACTTCCCTTTTTCTATAGTTTGCATACCAACCACATATTATTACACAAATATAACTTCCCTCAGATGACCCCAATTTTACTCGAGTATTATTTAACCAACTTACTCCTGCAAATTCACTTATCACTACATTTGTTTGTCCTATAGGTTTTGTCCATTGTGCAGCCTCCTTCTCCCATTTCACCAAGTAACTGAATATTTTTGTCCACATGATCTTTTCATTGTCCATGTGCAATTGATCCTTAAAGGAGGTCCATCCCACATATCAACCTTGGCCTTGAAAGGGGAAACCACTATTTTGCTACTATTGCTCCCCCAATTTTCTACCTTAAGTTTAATTTGCTTGTAATCGAAACTGCCTTGTACCACTACTAAACATGTGAACAGATCTGTCTCATCTGTCGTTACATTTGTTATCATCAAAGTAGTATTACCAGTGTGTGTATCTTTATCCCAAACTGTGACAATATAACCTTTACAGTCTTTACCCCCCCTTTTTCCAATATGCTGTAATTTTCTCAGCTCCAATTTTCTGGTCATCTTGGATCTCACAGGTCAAATTCACATTAATCCCTTCCATCGCTTTAACGATCGGTTCTGAAACAGAGATGATTACTATTCCACGAGTAGACAAAGATCTCAACATCACTAACAAAGCAGTAATTAACAGTTTGGTATGGCCCGTATTTTCAAACGGGTCGGGGTCATGATTTGAGTTTCCCATTGAGTAGGAACCTTCTTGACTCGAGTGTAATGTATCCAGTTGTCGATTCCCTCCACCTTGATTGCTGTAAAGGTTGTCAAAATTACCAGATGCGGGCCGTCCCATGTTTCCCTCAGTGGTTGAGTTGACCAGTTTTTTATGTACACATTATCTCCAGGTTGAATGTCATGGACAAGATTCTCTAGAGGAAGCGGTCTGTTCCACTGCAAAGCCCCTCGCAGAGAACTAAGAATTCTGTGAAGAGAAATGATGTAATTGAAAACTACCTGGTCCCCTGTTATGTGTAAATCGCCTTTCAGAGTGTTTGCATGGTATGGTTTGCCATACAATATTTCCTATGGACTTACTCCCACCTTCTCTCGCGGCTTGATTCTAATTTTTAGTAGAGCTAGTGGTAACGCTTGGGGCCACTGTAATTTGGCTTCCTGACAGATTTTTCTAATTTGCCCTTTTAAGGTGTGATTCATTCTCACTACTTGTCCACTTGATTGAGGTCTCCATGGTGTGTGTAAATTCCAGGTTATATCTAACATTCGAGCTACTTCTTGTACTATGGTGGCAATGAAATGTGGCCCCCTGTCCGATGATAGCCCTAGTGGAACCCCGAATCTCGGAATAATTTTCCTCAACAATGTCTTAACTACCTCCTTAGCTTGATTGGTTCTACATGGAAAAGCTTCTGGCCATCCAGAAAATGTGCACACATAAACCAGTATGTACTTACACCCCTGTGCTCGTGGCAATTCTGAAAAGTCTATCTGCCAATAATCTCCTGGCTCTGGCCCTACCTGCAATTTTCCTAACTGAATTTGCTTTCTCACCACGGGATTGTTTTTCAAACAAAGTGGGCACATTGCATTCACCTGCTTTGCCAATGTTAGCATCTGGTTAGAGATTATGTCATTTTTCAGAAATTTCACCAATACCTCTGCACCCCAATGGCATTTATTGTGTTCCGTGGTTAAAATGACTTTCATGATATTCCCGGGTACCACTACTTGTCCTGTAAGAGTTACATACCATCCCATAGTGTTCTTCTGGGCCCGGAGCAAGTGTGCCAATTTTTCATCCTCAGGGGTGTACTGCGGCTGTTGATTTAAATAAGGTGTTATACGATTTACCTTAACAGGTATTAAAGCCATCTGAGTCCAAACCTGTAGAGCCGCATCTCGTGCCATGTAATCTGCCAAACGGTTACCATCTAATATCTTTCCTTCTTCCTTTCAATGTCCTCGTACATGCATTACTGCCACTTGCTCCGGTCTGTGCACAGCATCAAGCAGAGACAAAACTTCTTCACAATGTTTTATTAGAGTCTCCTGTGAATTAAGCAGCCCTCTTTCTTTCCACAGTGCACCATAAATGTGTACCACTCCAAAAGCATATTTCGAATCAGTCCAAACATTCGCTTTCTTTCCTGTGCTTAAAATTAAAGCTCTGGTCAGTCTGATAATTTTTGCTTTTTGTGCTGATGTTCCGGGAGGCAAGGCTTTGGCCTCTATTACCTGTGAAACCATGACTACTGCATACCCAGCATACCTAGTACCGTTTTCCATAAAGCTGGATCCATCGGTAAATGTGATGAAAACCTTTTGTTCGCCTGATAGACCTTGAGAGGATATGGCAAGGATTTGGAGGCTGGGATATCATTTTCCTGTTTTGCTGTACTTGCAAGGATGCTGTTAATTATTTTGCTTTGCTTGTCTGAAAGACCTTGAGAGTGAGCCAAGATGTCTCTAATTGTTTTGCTTTGCTTGCCAAGATGCTGTTAGTTATTTTCACTTTGCTTGCGTTAATCACCTATCGCTTTAAGTGCTAGTAAGGGTCAGTAAAACAAGGATGAGGAAGACTACTCACCTTCATTCCTCGACCACCAGAAGGCAGAAGAAGACCCCCTAGCAACTGGAGGACCATGCGCAGAACTACTAGAGGAGGGGCATGAAACCCGAGGAGCATGCGTAGAACTACTAGAGGAGGGGCATGGAAACCCAAGGAGCATGCGTAGAACTACTAGAGGAGGGGCATGGAACCCCGGAAACTGAACAACTTAAAAGGAGTGAGCGGAGGGGGGGGGGGGGCACGGCAGTTTCGGAGCAGGAGCTTCTCTGTCGCCCGGCGCTGTGGATTTTGCTTTTCCCTTCTGTAACTAATAAATCTTTCTAATTTTGATTCGATCCTTTATAGCCCATTGCGTTAATTTATAACAATTTGGTGCCGTGACTCGGATCGAGAATTCGGAGTGCCTTCCCTGCCTGCGGGGAGGCACACTCCACTGATTAATTTCAGTGGCCCTGGGATGGGGGCCCTATCCCAACCTCGACCGACGAACCAAAAATTAAGAAGGCAAAAGCAAAGGTAAGAGGGCCCAGCTGACCCCTTAAATTTTGTGCACAAAGTCCGGACGAAGACGCAGGACGCGTGAGTATAAAAGGGGATCCCTTCGGACGGGGTCGGGATCCCGGAGTACGACGAGTGGTGTGTGTATGAGAGGGGGGGCTGGCAGCCAGACTCCCCAAGTGAGTGTGGATCCTCAAGTAGTGCGGTTCCCATTGACCCGCGAGGGCGTGGGCCACGAAACAGGGGAAGCGAAAGTGATTTGTAGTGTGAGTGAAGGTACTCTGGAGGAATGGGACAGGGGAAGAGCAAGAAGTTAAGCTCCCACCCATACCCAGAGACATTCCCCTGGGGTTTATATTAGAAAACTGGGGCGATTTCCCTGGGACAGAGAATAAGGATAAGGCCAAGATGATACATTACTGTGTAGAGGTTTGGGGTGGGAAGGAAATTTTTTAAAATGTGTTCTGGCCAATTTTTGGATCAACAGAAAATTGGGTAAAACAAAAATTAAATTTTTGGGTCAACATGAAGAAGCCCCCTAACATAGAGGAGAGTGAATATGCAAGAATTTGGGTGGCCCGTCCTAAAGCTTTTATTTATAAACTAACTGAAAAACCAGAGGGCAGAAGGAAAAAGAAGACGGCAAATAAAAGGGAGGAAAGCTTGATTGTCCCACCACCGTTTGTGCCAGTTCCGAGTGCACCACCCCAAGCAGAAGACTCAGACTCAGACTCACCTAGTTATCAAGGGCCAGTCACAAGAAGTAAAACAAGGAAAGAACAGGAAGACCAGGAAAATCTGTTCCCACTGAGAGAAATGCCCATGGGGGGACCTCAGGCTGGAATAGGATTTATATCTGTGCCCCTTAGTTCAGGGGATGTTAGGGAATTTAAGAAGGAAATGGGACATTTATTAGAGGACCCACTGGGAGTTGCTGAAAGAGTGGACCAATTTTTGGGCCCCAATATGTACACCTGGGAGGAATTACAGTCCATTCTGAACATTTTGTTCACTGCTGAAGAGAAAAATATGATTAGGAGAGAGGGGATGCGTATCTGGGATGCCCAACACGCTCAGGGTCCTGCAGCTAATATCAAATGGCCCCTTCAAAATCCTCAGTGGGATCATCAGAATCCTGTGCATCGAGCACACATGCAGGACTTAAGGACAATCATAGTTCAGGGAATTAGGGAAGCAGTCCCGAGAGGCCAGAAAATCAATAAAGTGTTTAATGAGAGACAAAAGAGGGACGAAACTCCTACAGAGTGGTTAGAAAGGTTAAGAAAGAATTTCCAGCTTTACTCAGGGATGGATCCAGATGGCCAAATGGGACAGGCAGTGTTAAAGGTACATTTTGTGTCTAAATCTTGGGAGGATATAAGAAAGAAGATGCAAAAATTAGAAGATTGGCAGGATAGAGGCTTAGATGAGCTATTAAGAGAGGCCCAAAAAGTGTATGTTCGGAGGGAAGAGGAGAGCCACAAACGACAGGTTAAAATGATGGTTGCTGCGGTACGAGAAAATAAGGAACAAGATCGGAGGGAGACACAGAAGCGGCCAGTAAGGGAGCCTAGGGAGGCTAGGGAGCCTAGGGAGAGACGTGACACCAAGGTGTGTTTTTATTGTGGACAAAAGGGACACTTCAGGAAAGAGTGCAGGGTCAAGATTCGGGATGAGAAGGAGTTTGAAAAAGATTAGAGGGGTCAGGGGCTCTATCTTTTGGGGACCCGGAAGCATCATAAGGAGCCCTTGATAAAACTAAAGGTGGGTCCCAATGGCCAGGAGATAATTTTTCTGGTTGACACGGGAGCTGAAAGATCGACTATTCAGTTTTTGACAAAAGGATGTAGTTTATCTAAACAAACTGCCACGGTGGTAGGAGCAAAAGGAGAACCTTTTGAGGTGGGGGTTATTAAAAGGGTGACAGTTAAATCAGAATCAAAAATTGGATTGGGAGACTTTTTGTTAGTATCCGAATCTGAATATAATTTATTGGGAAGAGATAGGATTATAGAACTAGGAATTAGGATAGAAGTAGCAGAGAATGAACTACAAATTAAATTCTGCTCTCTTAGGGTGGAAGATGAAGAAAAGATAAACCCCGAAGTATGGTATAACCCAGGAAACGTGAGACAGCTAAAAATAACCCCATTTTCAGTGATTATTAGAAATCCGGAGGTCCCGGTAAAAAAAAAGCAATATCCCATATCCCCTGAGGGTCGACGGGGATTGAAACCTGAGGTAGATAGATTATTAAGCAAAGGGCGGCTAGAACCATCTATGTCACCCTTTAACACACTGATACTCCCTGTGCGCAAATCAGATGGCACTTATCGGTTAGTTCATGATTTAAGAGAAATCAATAAACGCACAGTGGCTCGATTCCCCGTGGTGGCAAATCCATATACACTCTTAAGTAAATTGGGGCCTAACAATTTATGGTATAGTGTTATAGATTTGAAGGATGCCTTTTGGGCCTGCCCTCTCGACGAGGCGAGCCGGGATTACTTTGCATTTGAATGGGAAGATCCCGATACAGGGAGGAGGCAACAATTGAGGTGGACAGTGTAACCCCAGGGGTTCACAGAATCTCCAAATCTGTTTGGACAAGCATTGGAACAAATTTTACAGGATTACCAAACAAGACAGAGAGTCAAGTTGATTCAATATGTAGATGATTTACTCTTGGCAGGGGAACATGAAGAGGATGTAAGAAAAGAAAGTATAAAGCTATTGAACTTTTTGGGGCTTAAGGGATTAAAGGTTTCTAAGACTAAACTTCAGTTTGTAGAAGAGGAGGTAAAATACTTGGGGCACTATTTAAAGAAGGGGGAGAAAAGAATAGACTCTGAAAGAATCCAAGCAATTATGTCACTACCTATTCCAAAGAACAAGAGACAAGTTCGTCAAATCTTCGGACTTACTGCGTATTGTAGACAGTGGATTGAAAATTATAGCAGTAAAGCTAGATTTCTTTACCAAAAATTAACACAGGAAGGAATAATGAAATGGAGGCAGGAGGACAAGGAGAAACTTCAGGAATTAAAATAAAGTCTGGTCCATGCCCCGGTCTTAAGCCTCCCAGATTTAAGAAGACCTTTTTTCTTGTTTGTGAACATGGAAGAGGGTGTTGAGTTTGGGGTACTTACCCAGGATTGGGCAGGGAAAAAGAAGCCCGTTGCTTACTTGTCAAAAATTTTAGATCCTGTGAGTAGGGGCTGGCCAACCTGTTTACAAATAGTGGCCGGATGTGCCTTACTGGTGGAACAAGCTAGAAAAATTACTTTTAATGGGAATCTTAAAGTAATGTCCCCTCATAATATCCAGAGCGTATTACAGCAAAAAGCAGAAAAATGGATATCAGATGCTAGGCTTTTAAAGTATGAAGGGATTCTGTTAGAGGCACCCAATTTGACGTTAGAAACTACTACCCTACAGAACCCAGCCGCATTTTTATATGGGAAGCCAGAGCATGAATCTTTAGCCCATGACTGTATAGCTACAATAGAAGAACAGACTAAGATTAGACCAGATTTGAAGGAAGAAGAGTTGGAAAGTGGTGAAAAACTTTTTGTGGATGGATCCTCCAGGGTAATAGAAGGAAGAAGAAGATCAGGGTATGCAATAGTGCAGGGTCCGAACTTACAGGTGGTAGAATCGGGCACATTAGACAGATCATGGTCTGCCCAAGCATGTGAATTATATGCAATATTAAGAGCCTTGAAACTTCTTGAAGGGAAGGAGGGGACAATATTTACTGATTCTAGATATGGATTCGGGGTAGTCCATACATTTGGAAAGTTATGGGAAGAAAGGGGTCTTATTAACTCACAGGGGAAGGATCTGATACACCAAAAACTTGTAGTTGAAATATTAGAAGCTCTGAGAGGGCCAAAGAAGTTAGCAGTAGTTCATTTAAAGGGACACCAACGAGGAATAGATTTAAAAAGCAGGGGAAACAACGCTGCAGACCAGGAGGCAAAACGGGCAGCCCTGAAAAAATGGTCCTAAAAGAAAAAGGGGGGCAAAAAGACGAGGATGGAGTCAATAACGATGAAGAGACTGATACCATTTTTACGAATGAGGAAAAAGGAAAACTTAGGAGAATGGGGGTTAAAGAGGAATCAGGGAAGTGGATATTATCAGACAGCCAGGAAGTGTTACCAAAGGCAGTAGCTCAAAGGATACTGTATAAATTACATCAGAAAACTCATTGGGGAGCCCAGGGGCTGGTAGATCACTTTGCTGCCAAGTATATGAGCATCGGGCTCCACGATATAGCTAAACATATTAAAAAGGGATGTCCTACCTGCTTGCGGGTAAATCGAAGCAACCTCAGAAAATTACCCCATGGGGGAAGGCCTTTAGCAAAACAACCCTTTGCAAATATTCAAGTGGATTTTACCGAATTGCCAAAGGTGGGAAGGATTAAATATCTTTTGGTAATAGTAGACCATCTTACCCATTATGTGGAAGCCTTCCCGACATCCAGAGAAACCGCACAGACAGTAGTAAAAGCTTTACTGGAAGAAACAGTTCCCACATATGGTGTACCAGAAACAATTGACTCTGATAAGGGGCCACATTTTACCTCGAAGGTAACTCAAGAGTTAGCAGTAGCATTGGGAATAAGATGGAAACAGCATACTCCTTGGCACCCTCAAAGTTCAGGCCGAGTAGAAAGGATGAATGGGGAAATAAAGAAACAACTTACTAAATTGGTATTAGAAACAAAGTTATCATGGGTTAAGTGCATTCCCCCGACCTTGTTAAACATTCGGACTCAACCCCGAGTGGATTTAGGAATTTCCCCACTCGAAATGGTTTATGGCATGCCTTATAGTCTGGAAAAGACACAGACAAATCTGAATGTTAATGAACAGTATGTTAACAAGTACTTAGTAATCTTAATGAAATTCAGGAAACGGTTGTGGGAAAAAGGAATGTTGGCACAGAGACCACTGTTAGATCTTGTATTACACCAGGTTCAGCCCGGAGACTGGGTACTGGTCCGAAGTTGGAAGGAAAATCCAATAACACCTAAGTGGGAAGGACCTTACCAGGTGCTGCTTACAACTGACACAGCGGTGCGCACTGCAGAGAAAGGGTGGACTCATGCAAGTCGAATCAAAGGACCAATAGATCCGTCCAAGTTTACCAACGATTCTGAGTGGGAAGTGAAAGGCACACCTGGGGACTTGAAGCTAACACTGAAAAAGAAGGTACAGCCTTGAGAGACTTTTTTTCCCTTTTTCTCCTTTCTCTAGGATATGAGACCTGTATCACATGGATGCTGAACTTTGGGACACACAATACTTTTCTTTCACAATAGAAAACAGAAAAACTGGAGCGCCACTAAAGGGCAGGGAAAGCTTACTGGCTGTTGAAGTTAAAATCAAATGTAATGCTGAAAATTGTTGGGGAAATTGTAACCCATTTGTATGTTTTGTTTGTTTAGTTTGTAAAGAGGAGTGGTGGCCCCATTGCCGCAACGGTTACATCCCTAGGGGGGTGTGTTGCAATTGTTATTTGAGTCAAAGGAAACTCACTTCTCAAGTCCTAGCCACCATAGTGGCTGCTGGTGGGCTTTCGGTGGGATCTGAAGAGTGGTGGAAAATCTTTTCAAAGGGAGTGAATCCTCAATTTTACTGTTATCACTCTAACGAACCTACCCCATTTGTAGCCAAAATTGTAGCTGCCCTGTGTAGACAGTGGGTACCTGAACTCAGCTGTTACACTCCTCTGATTAAAGCCCGTAAGTGGAGCAAGTTCATAAAACGAATCAAAAACCATGGGACAAGCACCCCTCCTGAAGAATACTCCTGCTGCCAAGAAGATGGAACCCCCCATAGCTCGTTGCAACTGAGTTGATGGGCAAGGCAGAGGAGGAAAATATTGTGGAGAGGGTTACCCAGGTGCAAAGAGGAGAACAGAGATCAAAACCCAGGGCAGGAAAAATAGACACTGGAATAATAAAAAAAATAATTGGCAAATAAGTTGCAGACAATGGGAAAGCGGCTACCTCCAGTTAGGAATAATTTGTTTAATGGTTTTAGAAGGGGTGCATGCGAGTCACGAGCCCTTTAAATGGTCACTTATGAAATGGAAAGGTCAGAGAGAAATTCAAACACAAATTACTTCGGGAAGTCCTAGCTTTAATATAACCCTGGATGACCTGCTTGATAGGAGGGGTTCTAGCCCCTATAGTGTATTCTACATGTGCCCAGCATCCAACCCAGGAAGGTCATACTGTAATTACCCCGGAGAATTTTACTGTGGATATTGGGGCTGTGAAACGATTTCCCTGGGATGGCCGGTCCAAATCCAAGATAAATACTTAAGAGTTGAAAGAGGTCCACATGGATGTAAAAAGCCCTGGACAGATCTGTCGGGGGGGGTGATGAAAATCGGTACTTGCAAATGGGTCTATCTTAACGTCATGCAGCCCCAGGACCCAGGATGAGTAATAGGAAAAATCTGGGGAGTTAGAATATAGAAACCTGGGAAAGACCAGGGAGGATATATTATTATAAAAAAGGAAATTGTACCCCACGATCCTCAACCTGTTGGACCAAATCCTGCAATAATAGACTCAGAAGCCACAATAATAAATCAGGGTGACTTAGACAGCAGGACCCAAGAAAATTTCATGGAGGCCAACAATAAATCACAGTTAATAGGAACCACAGTCATGACACAATCAAGTAGAAGGGCCCTATGGAAAATTCTACAAGCCACCTTTAGGCTGTTGAATGACACATACCCCAATTTGACTAAGGAGTGCTGGTTATGCTACAGTATTAATCCACCCTTTTATGAAGCTTTAGGTTCTGTAGCAAAGTCTAAAAGAGTAAACGGGACCAATCCCTGCTTGTGCCTTTGGAAAAGGGGAAAAGAAAACACCCCAGGAGTTTCAATGGCTCAGGTAAAGGGGAAGGGGAGGTGTATAGGCAACATACCTCGAGATAAAGACCACCTCTGCAGGGTAAAAATGGTCGTAACTGATTTCCACGAACCGGCCCAATGGTTAATCCCTGCTGCAAACACCAAGTGGGTTTGTAACACATTAGGAGTAACCCCGTGTATATCAATATCTATTTTCAATGAAACATCCAAATACTGCATTCAGGTGATGGTAATGCCCCGGATTGTATACTACCCAAAACACTATGTGTATACTCATCAAATCACTCCAAAGTATCACATAGAAAAACAAGAACCATTTACAGCCCTCACAGTTGCTGTATTACTGGGTATAGGAAGTGCTGGAGTGGGGACAGGAGTGGCTTCCTTAGTGAACCAACAGCAAAGATTTAAAAATCTCAGAATGTCAGTAGATGAGGATTTAAGTAGAATAGAGAAGGCAATGGACAGTCTCGTAAAATCAGTAAGATCTATTTCAGAAGTTGTATTACAGAATAGACGGGGATTAGACCTGCTGTTTTTACAGCAAGTGGGGCTGTGTGTGGCTTTGCGAGAGGAGTGTTGCACCTATGCGGACCACACTGGGATAGTAATTGACACTATGGCTCAGCTCCAGAAACAACTGGAGCAACGTAAAAAAGAAAGGGAGACCCAACAAAGTTGGTATGAATCTTGGTTTAACTATTCTCCCTGGTTAACAACCTTGTTGTCTACCATAGCAGGACCATTAATCTTGCTAATCTTAGGACTCACCCTTGTCCCTTGCATTTTTAACAAAATCATTAGCATAGTAAAGAACAGGTTAGAAGCAGCTCACCTCATGTTAATACGAGCAAAATATGAAGCCTTAAATGGGGAAGAAACAGAAGACTATTTAGAATTAAGTAAGAAAGAATTACAAAGGTTTAGCGAACAAAAGTAATAATATAGAAAAAGGGGGGAGTTGTGATGAAAACCTTTTGTTCGCCTGATAGACCTTGAGAGGATATTGCAAGGATTTGGAGGCTGGGATATCATTTTGCTGTTTTGCTTTACTTGCAAGGATGCTGTTAATTATTTTGCTTTGCTTGTCTGAAAGACCTTGAGAGTGAGCCAAGATGTCTCTAATTGTTTTGCTTTGCTTGCCAAGATACTGTTAGTTATTTTCACTTTGCTTGCGTTAATCACCTATTGCTTTAAGTGCTAGTAAGGGTCAGTAAAACAAGGATGAGGAAGACTACTCACCTTCATCCCTCGACCACCAGAAGGCAGAAGAAGACCCCCTAGCAACTGGAGGACCATGCGCAGAACTACTAGAGGAGGGGCATGAAACCTGAGGAACATGCATAGAACTACTAGAGGAGGGGAATGGAACCCCGGAAACTGAACAACTTAAAAGGAGTGAGCGGAGAGGGGGGGGGCGCAGCAGTTTCGGAGCAGGAGCTCCTCTGTCGCCTGGCGCTGTTGATTTTGCTTTTGCCTTCTGTAACTAATAAATCTTTTTAATTTTGATTTGATCCTTTATGTCCCATTGCGTTCATTTATAACAGTAAATAACTCCCAGTCTGCTGTTTCCAGCGGTGTATCCTTCAAGTCCGGCCGGCTGGAATATACTTGTTCAATTACTTCAACGCAATCATGTGTAAGTTTTTCTTCTTTCGCCTCACTGTGAAGAAATCTGCTGGATTTACATGGTTAGTAGTTTCTAATTCTACATCATCTTGCTCTCTCAATATTGCCTGATACTTCAGCATTTGGCTGGATGATAGCCAATGTGGTCCTTTTTGTTCTAACACTCTTAACACCATATGAGGAACATACACAGTCATTTTTTCCCTCAATGTGAGTTTTAGAGCTTCTTGTATCAGCAGCACTGTTGCTGCTACAGCCCTCAAGCAGGATGGCCACCCGGCACTTACAGAATCTAACTGCTTTGAAAAAAACCTCACCGGCCTTTTCCAGGACCCCAACCTCTGAGTCAATACCCCAATCGCCAGTTGCTGTCTTTCATTTACATACAGTTGAAAGGGTTTGTTCAAATCTGGCAAACCCAGAGCCAGCGCCTCTTTCAGGGCTTGCTTCTGATCCTGTAAAGCCTTTTTCCGAGAGGGGGTCCATTCCAGCTGTTGATCTTTCAAAGCTTCATACAATGGTCGAGCCATCAGTCCAAAATTCTATATCCATAGTCTACACCACCCAACCATGCCTAAAAATGATCTCAATTCTTGATGATTTCTGGCAAGTGGGATAGACCAAATTGCTTCTACTCTATTCACGCCTAGTCAGCGTTGTCCCTGAGTTAGCTCACATCTTAAATACAGCACGCTTTCTCATACTAACTGCGCCTTTTCCTTTGAGACTCGATATCCTGCTTGCCCTAACATGTTTAGTAAGGCAATTGTCAAAAAGGTACATTTTTCTTTTCCTTCTGTAGCCACTAGTATGTCATCCACATATTGTAATACCACGTAAGAAAAAGGAGACTCTTTTACCTGCGTAGTCTTCCACTCCCCTAATTCCTTGGCAAGTTGATTACCAAAGATTGTGGGGCTGTTCTTAAATCCTTGAGGAAGTCGGGTCCACGTGAGCTGTCTTTTCCGTCCTGTCGCAGTATCTTCCCATTCAAAGGCGAAGTACTTCATATGTTCTTCCGCCAATGGGATGCAGAAGAAGGCATCTTTCAAGTCAATCACAGTAAACCATTTAAATTTCTCTGACACGGATGTTAACAGGGTATAGGGATTGGCAACCACCGAGTGAATGTCCTTTACTATCTCATTAATTGCTCTTAAATCCTGTACTAATCTATATTTACCATTGGGTTTTCTTACTGGAAAAAATGGGGTACTATATTCAGACTCACACTCCTTCAATAACTCAAGAGTTGTATATTGAGAAATCATTGGGGCTATTTCTCGTTTGGCATCTAATTTAATAGGATACTGCCGTACCCTCACAGGTTTTGCTCCCTCTTTTAATTCTACAATTGCAGGGGGTGCCGCCTTTGATTTTCCCGGTACCCCCGTTTCCCATACCCAAGGCACTACTGCTTGTTCTATCTGTACCGGAATGGGTAGAGGATCTACTTCACTAACCATGAAAATTTTCCCAATCTCTTCATCCGGAATTTCTAATTTAACCCGACCATTCTCAAATATAATTCTGGCATTCAATATAGATAACAAATCCCTTCCAAACAACTGTTCTGGGCAATTTGGCATATATAAAAATCGATGATATAATTCCTTCTTCCCAAATTTCAAGCTCATAGGTTGCAAAAAGGGCCGTTCCTCTACCTGTCCAGTAGCTCCAACTATCTGTACGGTAGTATCAGTCAATGGTCCTAACCGTTTATTCAAAACCGAATGCACAGGCCCAGTGTCTACTCTAAATATTTGATCCTCTCTTTTTACCCTAATTCTAACCTTAAGATCCTGGTCTAGTCAGCTCTGATTTTGGTTCTGATAACTTCCCATCATCATTATTTGGGCTTGAGCGGCATCTGCTGGTGTAAGAGGGTAACTAGGGAAACCATTAGTGTTCCCGTTTACTCCCCTCCCAAACCCCCCTTTGGCCAGACATTCATTTTTCCAATGCCCCATCTGCTTACAAAACACACACTGATTCAGGTCTAACCTTCCATCCACAAAACCACCACTATTCCCATTACCTTGATTAAATCCCCTTCCTCTACCGCCACGTCCTCCTTGACCCCGTCCTTTGTATTCTCTTCCCCTACCACGTTGCCCTCCTGCTTGTTGCATTAATGCTAAAATACTGGCTTGCTGGCCTTTTCCTGTTTCCTTTTCTCTATTATTGTACACCTTCCGGGCTGTTTCTAATAATTTTTCTAATCTCCTTGTGTCTTCCCCTTTTAGCTTCTGCAGCTTTTTCCTAATATCATCCTGAGACTGCCCAGTAAATAACAAAGCTATCTGTAATTGCCCTGCTTCTGATTGCACATCCAGGCTAGTATATCTCTTAGCCGCATCTTTTAGTCTTTCCAAAAAGGCAGAAGGAGATTCATTTTTCTCCTGCTTAACTGAGTACAATTTAGACCAATTCAGTGTTTTTGGCATCCCACTCCTGACTCCCTCTACTACTAATTCTTGAAACCGCTGCAGCCTGCGGTATCCTTCCCCTGTGTTCGGGTCCCACCCTGGATCATCGTGGGGTACCACCTCATTCACTGACAATCCCACTATCCTCTGAGTCCGAATGTCCTCTCTAGCCTTTTCTTTAGCTGCTTTCAGTACCATCTCCTTTTCTGTAGAATCCATCAATGTGTCTAACAAAACCTGCAAATCATTCCAATCTGGATTCTGAGTCCTAATAACCATTTTCACCACCTGTGCAGTTCTCTCTGGGTCTTCCCTAGAGCTTCCCGCCAATTGCTTCCAAATTACCAAATCGCTGGGGGAAAAAGGAACCTTTACTATAATACGTTCCTGTTGGGGTCCAACCGCCTCTCAGAGTGGGGCAATCAATTGTGGCACTGTCTGATTTCTCCGACCCTGGCGGGTTCAGGAAGCCAGAGGAGTTCTTTGGGCTTCACGGGAGATACCCGGGGAGGGCATCTGAGGACGGAGGGCTACTGAAAGCCGAGAGCATCCCGGTGTCCGTG
The DNA here is from genome assembly GCF_903797595.1 of Erithacus rubecula. NCBI lineage: Eukaryota > Metazoa > Chordata > Aves > Passeriformes > Muscicapidae > Erithacus > Erithacus rubecula. The sequence continues at coordinate 105,851 of NW_027636056.1, read as the reverse complement.
GGGACTCCGTGATCTCATCCTCCTCGTCTTCATCACTCTCCCCCTGTTCTCCCTCACTCATAGAAGGGGCAGAGGTACCAGCTTGATGAGAAGAACCAGCCACATATAAAGACATATCTTCTTCTTTCTTATCCATTTTCACTGCACAAGCCGTACATAATCCCCTTTTCTTACATCCTTCACATTCCCCTATGCCTTCGTTTTGCAGCCCAATCATTAATATTTCACATTCCTTCAACCATTCCGGCTTCTTTCCCAAGTAATAAAACAGATCCAAATACGGCATTTCATCCCATTTCCCATTTTCTTTTAAATATTGCATTAAAGGGGCTATTTTCCCTTTATCAATTGTTCCATTTAATGGCCACTCCGGCCCCCCTTCCGACGCATACAGGGGCCACCAATGGTTACAATAATCAACTAATTTCCCTTTTGTCAACCCTTCGCCAGCAACCCCCCCGTCCTTCCATTTCTTTAGTAAGCATCCCAAAGGAGTATTTTTTGGAACGTTTCCATTAGATTGTACCAACGCCTTAAAGGTTTTAAACGGCATCGTTCCCAACAATAGTGAAATGAAAGAAAAGTTAGACAGGTGAATAAGGAAAGACCAAGGACAGACCAACCAACTAAACTCGCCACCCTCCGACGCCACGGGGGAGCAAGTGCCGGACCAGCGAAGCTTTCACCGCGTCTTACAGCCGGCGCCTAGGCTTTTACCAAGACGTCTTTAGCCCAACCCGGCGAAGCCCACTACCTCGTCTTATGGGCAGGCATCCAATACCAGAGAATAAAGCACCTTTGGGCTTACCTCCTGCAGTTGTCCGACAGGCGCGGGGTCGGGCACGAACCGATGACTCCCCGAGAATCACTCGGTGCCGGTGTGGAGTAGATCAGGACGCGAACCGCCCCAGCAGCCCTTGGAGTCCTGCCGCGGTCGCCAGAAAACTGTTGCCCGACAGAGAGACATGAAAAAACTAGGTTGTTTAGTGCGGTGCTGTATTGAAGGCCCTGGGGTCTGAGGACTAGTGTCCAAAGTCAGAGCCCGCCAGATTACAATTTCTCAGAGCTTAAATACACTTCTTGGAGAATTTCTTTATCCTTTGATTTTCTTACTTCACTACCCCTACGTGATTTTCTCAAGGTTCTCCTAATCTGTCTACATTCCTCTAAGTAATAAATTGTTATACTTGGCTAGACAAGTCACATACATCATGTAGATAAACAATGCACTATTCAAGAGAGTAACATTTCTACTGTTTCAGCAAGTTCTACTTCGGTACACACATAAATTTACTTAACTGAATACCCCTCACTCTTGCCAACTCAGGGCCTAAGCTACTTCATCAGTCCTTAGAATAACTCCTACTAATTTTATATTTCTATTTTACTGAAACATACTGCAACAGTGCCATGAGGCCCTACGATGTCATAACGGCACCATGGTCTAGTCAGGCTACATGGTGTCACAATGGCCCCTTGGTTCTGGGAGGCCCCATGATGTCATAATTGCCCCACGATTCTGGTGGACACCATGGTGTGAAAATGGCCCTTTTGTCTGTTAGGCTCTATAGTGTGACCCAAACCCCTTGCTTCTTTTATGCCCCATGGTGTCACAATTTCCCATCTGTTAAGACCCATGGTGTAACTATGACCCCTTGTTTCTGTTAGGCCCCATGGTGTTAATAATTGCCCCTTGCTTCAGTGAGCTCATATGGTGTTCAAAGTTGCCCTTTGGTGCCGTGAGGCTACTTGGTGTTACAATGGACCTTGATTCTGTTTGAGTCCGTGTTGCAACAATGACCACTTTGATCAGATATGCCACATGGTGTCACAATGGACCCATGGTTCTGTGAGGTCCCATGGTGTTATATTGGCCCTTGAGTTCTATGAGCCCTCATATGTCGCAATGGACACTTGGTCCTGTTAGGACCACTGGTGTCACAATACACCTTTGGTTCCATGAAGTCCCATGGTGTCACAACAGCTCATTGGTTCTATGAGGTCCCATCGGGTCACAATGGTATCTTGGTTCTATGAGGCCCATATTGTCAGAATGGCGCTTTTATTCTGTTAGGTCCCATGGTGTCACAATGGAACATTGGTTCCAGGCAGCACATTGGTGTCGCATTTGCCACATGGTTTTATTAGGCCCCATCGTATCAAAATGGTCCATTGGTTTATTATAGCACAATGGGGTCACGAAGGCTACTGGGTTTCCTTAGGCCCTATGGTACTCCCAATAGACCCTTGGTTCTTTTAGGACATATGGTGTCACCATTTTCCCTTGGTTTTGTTAGGACTCATTGTGTCATGAGGGACCCTTGGTTCCATAAGGCCTCATGGAGTTACAATGGCCCATTCATTCTGTTTGGCCTCATGGTGTTACAATTTCCCCTTGGTTCTGTTAGGACCCATGTTGTCACAATGGCCCCTCGGTTCAGATAGGCCACATGGTGTCACAGTGGATCTGTGGTTCGCTGAGGTCTCTTGCTGTTACCATGGCCCCTTGGTTCTATGATTGTCATGTGCCACAATGGACCCTTGGTTCTATGAGGACCCATGGTGTCACAATGGCCTCTTGCTTCTCTGAGGCCCTTTGGTGTCACAATCCTGCCTTGATTATCAGAGGATTCATGGTGACAAAAAAGCCCCTTTGCTGTATAAGGCCCCATGGTGTTCAAAATGGCCCCTTCGTGCCATGAGGCCCCATGGTTTCATGAAAGCCCCTTGGTCCCATTATGCCCCATGGGGTTACAATCTCCCCTCAGTTGTCTTAGGACCTACAGTGTCACCATGGCTTCTTGGATCTTTTAGGCCCCATGGTGTTCAAATTGGTTCTTGGTTCTATGAGCTCCCATAGTCTTCAAATTGGCCCCTTGGTGCCATGAGCCATCTGGGTGTCACAATGGCAACTCGGTTCTATGAGGCAAAATGTGTCAATTTGGCCCATTGGTTCCACGAGGTCCCATGATGTTTAAATGGCCCCTTGCTTCTATGAGCCCCCATGGTGTTACAAAGCCCCCTTGGTTCCATGGGCCTCCATGTGTCACAAGGAACCCTTGATTTCATTAGGCTCCAGGGTGTCTAAATCGCCCCTTGGTTCTTTGAGACCTCATGGTGTCACAATGTCCCCTTGGTCCCCTGAGGTCCCATAGTTTTACAATGGCCTCTTGGTTCTATGAGGCCCCACGGTGTCACAAAGGCCCTTTGGTTCTGTTAGGCCCCATGATGTCACAATGGACCATTGGTTTCATACGGCACAATGGTGTCACAACAGCCCCTGGGTTCTGTTAGGCCCCATGGTTTTGCAAAACACCCTTGCATCCATTATGCTACATCATGTCACAATTTCCCCTTGGTTCCATTAGCACCCATGATGTCACAATGGCCCTTTGGTTCTTATATGTCCCATTGTGTTCAAAATGATTCCTTGGTGCCATGATGCCCCATGGTGTCACAATGGCTCCTTGGTTCCGTTATGCCCCATGGTGTAACAATTTCCCTCAGTTTTTTTAGGACCCTTGGGGTCACAATGGCCCATTGATTCTATGAGGCTCCATGGTGTTTAAAATGGCCCCTTGGTTCTATGAGCTTTTATGGTGTTCAAAATGGACCCTTTCTGCCATGAGGTCCCATGGTGTCACAATGGTCCCTTGGTTCTATGAGGCCTCATCATTCCAGAGCGGCCCCTTTATAATGTTAAGCCCCAAGGTGTCACAATAGACCATTGGTTCCAGATGGCACAATGGTGTCACAATGCTCCCTGAGGTCTGATAGGCCACATGGGGATCACAATTGACCCTTGGTTTCATGAGGCCCCATGGTGTCACAATGGCCGTTTATTGTATTAGGCTGCATGGTGTCACAATGGACCCTTGGGTTCCATTAGAGTCCATGGTGTCACAATGCACCCTTGCTTCTATGAGGCCTCATTTTGTTTGAAGGGTCCCTTGGGTATCTAAGGGTGCATGATGTCACAATGGTCCTTTGGTTCCCTGAGGTACCCTGGTGTCACAATGGCCCCTTGGTTCTGTTAGGCTCTGTGTTGTCACACTGGTCCCTTGGTTCAGATGGGCTGCATGGTGTCACAATGATGCCTTGGTTCCGGTGGACACCATGGTATGACAATGGACCCTTCATATCTTAGGCCCTATGATGTCACCAAAGCCTCTTGGTTCCATTCTGCCCCATGGTGTCACAATTTCTCCTCAGTTCTTTTAGGACCCATGGTGTCACCATGGCCCCTTGGTTTTATTAGGCCCTTTCATGTTCAAAATTGTCCCTTGGCTCAACGACGCCCCATGGTGGTACAATGGCTTCTTGGTTCTGTGAAGCCCCATGGTGCCACAATGTTGCCTGCATTCTGTTCATCCCCATGCAGTCACGACGGCCCTTCGTTCTATGAGGCCCCATGGTGTCACTATGACATCTTGATTCTGTCAGGCTGAATGGTGCCACAATATGCCCTTGGTTCTGATATGATCCACAATGTCACCATGGACGTTTGGTGCCATGATGCCCCATGGTGTAACCATGTAGCCTTAGTTCACTAAGGGCCTATGGTGTTACATTGTCCTCTAGATTCTGTGAGCCTCAATGGTGTCACAAAACCTCCTTGTTTCTGCTAGGGCCCATAGGGTCATAATGGATTTTTGGTTCCATTTGTCACAATGGTGTCCCAATGGCCCCTTGGTTCTCTTAGGCTCCATGGTATCACACTGTCCCTTGGTGCCATGAGACCCCCTGGCGTCACAATGGCCCCTTGGTCCTGCTAGTCTTCATGGTGTCACAATGGCCCCTTGGTGCCATGAGTCCCATGGTGCCATGATGGGCCCTTGGTTTGTGAAGCCCTATGGTGTCACAATGGACATTGGTTTCATGGGACACAGTGGTGTCACAATGGCCCCTTGATCCCATGAGGTCCTTCTGGTGTCTGAAGGCCCCTTGTTTCCTTTGGGCCCTGATGATGTCACAATGCCCCTTTTTTCTCTGAGGCCCCACGGTATCACAATGGCCATTAGGTTCTAAGAGTCCGTGTAATGGTTCTGAAAGAAAAACTAGTGAGAGACTCCACATCAGAAATCCAATTTAATACAAAAAAGGAGAAAATACATGCAGTAGTACAAAAGAAAAACAACTGACCTTGTCAAAACACAATCTGACACCCTATTACTTAAAGTGGTGGTAGCAGTCCAGATGAAGTGGTCTTGAAGCTGTGATCCTATGAAAGTTCTAGGACCTCAGGTTCTTTGGAAACCAGTGTGTAAGGGCTGCTTTGGTGCTCCAAATCTCAGATTTTATTGAGGTAGCAAATGCTTGGCTTATTCCCCTGGGTGGAGCTCCTAACAATGGGATGATGAAATTTTATCAGTCATGCAGCGGGACCATGTCACGGTCCGCCCAACCCGAGCGGGAGTCATGCCTGGTTCTTTTATGGATCTCAGAGCACAAAAGACACAGCAGGGGATAAAACCAGTTTACTTTTACAGAAATGCACTTCATTTAGTGCCAACCAAAATGTGATAGTGGGACAGAGAGGGAGAGAGAGAGAGAGAGAGAAAAAGGGGGGCTGGGATTATAGCTGCCAAGACGGGCAGATGAATCTTCGTGGAGCCAGATAATAGATGTCTGTTGCCGTCTGGGGAGATCTCGGGGGTGTCCTCTGAGAAAGTCACTTTTATAGTCCTTTCCCAAAGCGAGTGGCTTCTGGCCAAAAGGTGGGAAGATTTATAGACTATTGTATGTGGAGCTCGTTACGCTGAGGATCAGGTGGAGACAGGACGCTTCAAGGTACACCAAACCATCTTTGTTGTTATGAACACATGCAGGGTAGCCTATACTGACCAGTCAATTGTTCTTCCATCTGTGGGAGCTTTGTTGAGTCAGCGCCCCGTGACTAGTTGTCATGAGAAACCAGTCCTGGTAGGCATCACGTGCGGAACAGTCACTTGACGTTCCTCCCATCCCTGGCCAGGGCAGGCCTCAGGCGAGGGTCGTTGGGCAGAAATAGACAAGAGGCTCTGACGGACTCTCACATCACCCCGTGTTCAACGAGCGTCCCTGAGAAACTACATCAGCCTGATGTTGTAACCTTGTAGCATCTTCAGGACCCGTAATTGGTGGCATATCCCGAAAACAGGGACAGGGAAAACAAAAAATCGGGGATAAGAAGGAAAAGGGAAAAGGGAAAGGAAAAGGAAGAAAATAAACACAAAAATAATAAAGCAAAACTATCACAACAAAATTGATTAGAACAATTTTCAAACAAATCACAATCATATTAGCTAAAATAACTTTCAAACAATTAAAACAAATAAGTAAAATAACATCCAAACAATTAAAATTCAAACAATTAAAATTAAAACAAATCAGTATCAATTATAATATGTTTTTATGATTAAAGCAATTATTTTCCAAAACTATTTTTAATCAAAAGCTTGACATTACTAAAACTAATCATGCCAATCATAACAAGCAACAAACAATTCTAATCAGTTTGCTATTAAAGGCCTGACTTTTACTGCTCATGTAATTTGTCTGGTGTCAATAACTTTAGGGATATCTTTAGCAGGTGGAGTAGTGATTAAATTATGTGCTTCCATTGTTGATGTCAATTGTGTCAGCCATTTTACCATTCTCCAATCCAGGATGTATAGAATGACTGACAAAGCAAAACTGATCAAAACCAAAATCAAAAGCACAAAGATGGGATGACACAATTTGTTTAGGATGCCGGTAGCAGTAGGTGACCACCCAAAAAGAGTATCCCACCACCTGAATTCAGCATCCCCTTTTACCCTTTCTAAAACCCGATGTATTTCTTTCACATCGTGATGAACTGTCACCAGGATCTTCTGGCCATTTTTCTTGATTTTTCCCAAGGTCCCAATTAAGTCCTGGTGAAGCAACAATTGTTTAATCAAAGTGAGGTTCATCCCGATGGGAGCAGGCACTAACTGATGAATCAGTGTTAAATTGGATTGCAAAAGGTGATAAGACATAACCAGAGCAGTATAGGAAAAGTCACAGCCAATGATCGTGGCAAAAATTACAACCACAAAAATTTAAATGATTTTTTAGATCCACTGTTACATTTTATACAAACACTAAGTTGCAAGCAGTTCTTACACACACACATCCATTACCTATGTACACCAGCACTGTTGCAGGAGTCTCATGAAGGTGTATTTCAAAATGACAGATATTTTGCTCTGTGTCTAAACAGATGTCTTGGGCCACAATGGCATTGCTTTCACAAATTAAAACCCTGTTGCTCCCGAACAATGCAAGATTCCAAATTAACAGTTTGCCATTTCTCACCAATTTGACGGGCCCATTCTCTATGCTCGAAAGGATAGAGAATAGTTCCATCGTGATTCAATCCTAATGCAATGATGGGGTATATCAAATGCACTGAAGCGTTGCGTATTGTCAACACAAAGGCTGTGCCTGTGTTTGTACTGGGGTTGTAGGTAAAGTTTTACCAAATTCCACCAGGTCTGAAACTTCCTTTCAAAATCATTAGCATTGTCCCAAATTGTGGTCCGGATTTCAGTAGGGAAGATGCCTTCTTCCCCTTCCCTTATAATTGAGGCAACAACTGTTTGCATCCAAAGCTGTGCCTGGATACAGCTGAGGGCTAAGGAGATGTTGTTTTGAGCAGTACCATCAATTATCAGTTTGTGATCATTTACATTTGCCTTTTCCCAATTTGGTAAAATGTTTGATATTAACCACTGTTGCGTCCCCAGGGTTTTCAAAGAGGACTGCAGAGGTTGTTTCAATTTGGTCAGTTCTCTGGTGGTGGCAACCAATTTGTTCATTAATACCTCTGAATCAATGCTATTTAAAATTCCCAGTTCTGTTCCCACAACACCGGTTTATGTCTCTTGCCATCCGTTTTTTGGAAGTAGTCCGCTTCCACAGCCAGGTGGTCCACCCCTGAAACGAAGTTTGTAAAAAAGGGGAACATTTTGGCTGAATTTCTGAAACATTGTTCTGCATCAATAATTTAACTTGTTTAAGGGACCACGCCAGGTTAAACAATATTTTTTGTTGTCCAGTTTTCTTAATTATGTAAGATCCAATTAAAAAAAATTTTGGCTTCAGCACAACCGGTGGTTGGGTAGTGGATGTTACAGGCGTTACAACATTGACATCAAGTTCTCCCCAGTGTTTAGTGTTGTTCTCACCACATATCACTTTGTGAAAGAGCTGCACATCAGTTAGGTTCAACCAGCAATTCTGATTTTGAGTCTCACAGTGTAAGACATGGCCATGAGATCCTATAGCAGAGCTATGTATGGGTTCAACAAGAGATCCAACAATTAATTCACATCGAATGGCAACATCAGAACCTTGTACTATTGTAAGGGGAGGAAAAACTTTGTTTTTGCTGTCCATCACTAAGGGAAACTGCATACCAGGGTGTATCATTAATGCAGTTAACACAGGTTTTGCTATAGCATTTATTTTGAACTTTTAAGTCAGACCTTGTAAACCTAATGGATCTGTTGGGTCTTTTTGCCAATTACATGTCACATATGTTGCTTTGGTTAAGGTGAAATTGTGCCAGCAGTGGGTAGGTTCATGCTCACAAAGCTTGGTGATTTCAACATTGTTGGTGCTGGGGTCTAAGGTGTAATTACCGACATTATCCTGCCGACAACACAACAAAAAAGGAGTTTGTCTTTTGCATCTCCAAGCTTTAGTGGGACAAAGTTCCTCTGTAATGTCGGGGTGCAAACTACTCATTATGTTTGGTTCCAAAAGCTTTCTACTTACTGCAATGGAGGTGGATTTCTCATGGGAGGATCCCTCTACCTTTCTGCATCCTACCTCAATCTTTTCACCAATTGTCCCAGTTAGCATCTGGACCCAGTCCTTTCGATCCCAGCCCTACTCATTTTGATGGTATACCTCGAAGTCATGCAACACTACGGTCGCTAAGTTTGGATGACGACCTCCAGGGTAGGATCCTTGAGCACTGGTGTACCTGATGGTAGCATGAGTCCATGGCCATTCAGCTGGGCTTTGGCCATGTAGGTATGGTAGGATGTAGAGGAGTATTATTACTGTTAACATGGCTATCTGGCTTTATGTCATTCCAAATGTCCCTCGTTCACCTGCAATTATAAAGACAGTAAAAACTGCCATCTAGTGGCAGTGCATTAGAATGATGGAATAATCCAATGGGTATTTATCCGATGCTGTTTTCCTACAGCATCAGATGCTACCCATGCAAATTTATTCAAAGGAGTTTTCAGTACAAATGGTACCTCTCCTACCATAGGGAGGTCTACTAGGACACATTGTCCAGGATAATGGGCTGTATCCTTAGGATTAGCAGGTCCTTTTAATGAAGGAATTATGGTTAGAGCTTTGGGGCAAAAAGCATTGATTTTTGGGCACCCATTCACCCCCCATCTTTCATTAACACCTTGAACGGCTTTAGGCAGCCGTTCATCCCAGTTTCCTTCCTGTGGTTTCAGAACCTGTTTCAGGAGACTATTGGTCCTTTCTAGGATTCCGTTGTCTTGAGGGTAGTAAGGGTTGTGGAAAACCCATTTTATCCCTTCACTTTGTGCCCAATCTTGCACTACTTTAGCAGTAAAGTGAGAACCATTATCAGATTGAATTTCTTGTGGTTTTGGGAAAGTCCCAAACCATATTGCAATGCTTTAACAGTATTTTCTCCTGTAGCCCTTTTGAAGGCCTCGGCCTGTACCAATCCTGACATTATCTCAACTCCTACTAACACAAAATGTTTTCCTCCTGAGTGCTTAAAGGGACCAATGTAATCTACCTGCTATGCATCCCATAAGCCTTTCCCTCCTCTCAAGTGTAATGGGTCATCCTCTAAAGGATGTCTCTGCAGTCGTTTGCGACATTGCTCGCAGGCTGATACACAAGTTTTACACATTTCTCTGGTAACAGGCCTACCTCGAGCTTGAGCTTCTTTGTACAAATCCTTTGCACCTGTGTGTTGTCTTTTTACATGTACCCACTCTAGCAACCGTTCCCAATCTTCAACGATTTCTTCCTTTATCAGGGGACTCAATCTTGCTAATTCATCAGCTCTGTTATTCCATTCTCCTGCTGGATTCCCGTCTGTCTGGTGAGAGGCTACCCACCCCACAGCAAAAATTGCCTAACTTGCAATTTCTAAAATGTCTTGCCATTTTTCTTTCTGCCACACTGGAATGCTATTAACTTCCCAATCATTCTGTTGCCAAAAGGTCAACCATTCTGTACAGCCCTTAAAAACAGCATAAGAATTAGTGTAAATACAAACAAGGGAAGTATTTTGTTTTTCCTTTTGAAAAATACTCCAAACAGCTGTGAGCTCTCCAATTTGAGCACTGCCTTCTCCTTCTGTGATGATCTGCTCACCGGAGGAAGTGTGTAAGGCTACAGCTTGATATTTCCACACCTTTCCTTCTCTCTTGTCTGAAGCATCAGTAAACCAAGCATTCGCTGTCTGCTCGGGTGAGAAGGGAGGGGCTACCTTGATCACTGAAGCTGGTTTTTCCTGGCTGCTGTTCAAGTTCTCTGTTTCTTGTATTGACAAATTTTTTACAGCGCCTTCAGTGATTGAACAAATATGACAATAGTGTTCTATTTGAGCATACCATTTTCTCACAGGAGCCTGTTGGGCAACCCCTTCTGGAGGAGGGGTCCCAGAGGTAACTGTTTTAATGACTTTAAAAGGTCCTCTTAATACAATTGGCTGCTGTCTTGTGATTTTTTTCTACTTCTATCAAAGCCAAACTGACAACAAACAGTCCTTTCTCCCAAGTTGTGCATCTTTTTTCAGCGTCTTATAAGCCATGGAAGTAAAAACTAACAGGTCTTGTCGGGCCTTCAGGCCCTCTCTGCCATATTTGTACAGACAACCCTGAAGAGGCAAAACCCCATTGCATCTGGAAAGGATCTGTTGGGTGAATAGGGCCTAGGGCCTGATGGGCTGTTGCTTCAAAAATCAATAATTGTAATGCTTCCTCCTGGACTCGGCTCCAGTCCCATTTGATCCCTTTTCTTAGCAGATTATAAAGAGGCCTAGCAATAATTTAAAAATCTGGAATGTGTTTTCTCCAAAATACTAACAGTCCTAAAGCTTGTTGGAGTTTTTTTTTGGATTCGGGCATTTTAATCTGGTCTAAAGAGGTTAATGTATCAGGTGGGATACGTCATTCCGCCCTTCCAGAAAATCCAAAAAAAATTGACTTTCTTTGAGGGTTTCTGTATTTTCTCTGAAGGAATGTTCAGACCAAGGCTTTCTAGGTGGGAAACTATTTCCTTTTGCACATCTTTCACTTCTTTTTCTTCTCCTCCTATCAATACATCATCTATGTATTGGTACACAGCTACAGTGTCAGGTTTGGGTATGGTTTCTAGCTCTTGGGCTAAAGCGTGGTGGGCTAAGGTGGGAGAGTGTCGGTACCCTTGAGGTAACCTAGTAAATGTGCATTGTTGTCCTTCCCCCTTCTTGAATTGATAATATCAGTTCAGCTAAGTTTGGAACTGCTGCTGTGAGGGGGCATGTATTAGAATTTAGGCGGCGATAATCAATTGTCAATCTCCACTTTCCATTAGGCTTTTTCACCGGCCAAATTGGAGAATTAAAAGGACTGTGAGTGTTGATAATTACTCCTTGATCTTTTAATTCTTTATTCACTGGCTTAATGCCTTCCTTAGCACCAGACAGCAGAGGGTATTGTTTTACAGAAGTGATTTTACTGAATGGTAGGGAAGGTGTGGTTTGGAGCAGTCTGATATTAAGGCGAGGAGCTCCAAAGGTCCACAAAAAAATGTCTGGGTCTTCCCATTGTTTTCCTGCAAGTACATCCAGTCCTAGCAAACTGTCTGGGATATCTCCAACAACCATTTGAATAACTATTGGGCTGTCATCCCCAGGCAATGTGAGTTTTACTAAAGTAATGTTCATAGGCTCTGCAATCCCTAGAGCATTTATAACACAGCATCGTCTTTTGCTGGGGATCACCCCACACTTTTGAGCATCTTCATTTTTTAAAGCACTTATTTGAGCCCCGGTGTCAACAACAAAAGTTACTAGTACATGTTTGGGCCCAACTATTGCAGTAATCAATAGGTCACCTGTTTTTGGGTCTCTTATGAGCTTTCTTAAAAACATATAATCTCCGTCCCTGCACCCACTGATTAGAGACGGAGTTTCTAGTTTAAATTAGGCTGATTTGTTTTATTTTCTTGAAGCTGAGGGAGAAGTTGCTGTGTTTCACATGATTTATTACCTGGCAGCGGTTGTGGTTGCAATGCTTCATTGCCTGGTACTTGTGCAAGGGAAAGTTTTGGCTTATTGCCTGAAGGTTGTAAGTAAAATGTTTTTAGTATTACAGGTTTGGGACAGCGCCAGTTGGAAATTATTTTGGCTAATTTATTATGTGACAAGCCGTCCATGACTTCTCGTGGCACTCCCCTTTTTAGTCCTAAAGACCAGAGTTTCTGGCAACTGGCATGACTGTTGTGGACTGGTTTCCCCATTTCTGGCTTTTCATTAGGGGAGACAATATGTCTGACCCCTGTAGTTTTCTTGGGCTTGTCTTCTAGAAGTTTGACTGGCCCATATTTTCTGTTATAATTAATCAATTCCTCTGCGACTTCCCCCCATGTCCAGGCTTTATTATCAGGGTACGTGCTTGAAGGTTGTGCAGGAGTCATAGGAGGCATAAAGACAGAGGTTTCAGTAGAACCAGTTTGACTGCCTGAACGTTGTCACCCAAGAAATCTATCAAGCCTGTCTACAGGTGTTATAGACACTATAGTTTTTTGAAGAAGGATTGCTGTAGGTTTCAGAGATTCAGGGAGACTCCAAATTTAAGGTGTCATAATTTCAGACTTTACAGGTAATTGCATTGGTGACTCATAGCTAGGGTTTAGTATTCGTTCATGTATCATTTGCAAACAGGCAGCTTTGTGAATGTTTTCTAAGAGTTGGTCTGGGGTGCAAATTATGGCTAGAGGATCACCTCTTTCTAGGGGGCTAAGTCCCCCAGCCCAGTAGGCTGCATGCTGTGTCAGAGACCATGGAACACGAGCGTGTCCAGTTGTTAAGAAAACTCCAGGCCCCCAGTACCCACTGGCTTCTTGTTCACTTCATTTAATTTGATCTCCTCCAGTGAGTGAAACTCTAAAAACATACTCGGTCTGAGATTCTTAAGGGAGACGTGAGTATTCTTTCTTTAATATGGCCAATTCAGTAGCAGTGTATGGCATTTCTTTGGAGGTTATGTGGGGGTCAAAATCCTCGTCGTTCAGGTATCTATAGTCCGTTTTAACGAGAGGTCTCATTTTAGAGCAGCAATTTTCCCCACTATTTTGTACGTGTACTAGTTTTCTCTGTGGGTATATCTGCTTTATGTGATACATTTCCTTTTCTTCTGTTTCCTGAGCTGTATCTGCATGTTGTGAGGCATGTGATAGTTGCAGCAAATAGTTGTGATTTCTTTCCTGCTCTAGTTGGTTTTGCAGAGTTTCTACCTGATTTGTTTTTTGCTCTCGTTGGTTTTGCAGAGTTTTTACCTGATTTCTTTCCTCCTGTAATAGTTTTTGCAAAGCTTCTACCAGGTTTTGCAAAGAGTCTATCACTGCATTTTCCTCACTCACTCATTTAAAATGAGATTCTTCAGCAGCTGAAAGACAAGAGCCTAGAACTGAGCAAAGTGTAGTTTTATTTTTCTTGCTCAGTTTGAATTTTGTTTCATGTTGCAAAGAATGTATCCGATCAATCACAGTTTCTAAATTAAACCAATTACTGTGTGCCCAGTCTTCCCCCCCTTGGGAGGGTCTGGCATTATACTTAACTAGTAAAGCGTAAAATGCAGCTTTATCATTTTTACGAAGGGACCAAAACCACTCTCAGGGAGACACATTTGAAGTTACACAAAAAGCACAGCTGAAACTGTGAATCCCTTCTCTTCCCTGGAGCGGGTGAAGAGACACACTACTTGGGAGGTACTAACTTAATCACAAAAACCACTTGTCTCTTCGCGATCCCAAGTAGACAAATACAACAACTAAATATATATTTATAATAAAAATATAATAAATATATAATTATATAAAGAACAATATTCTGCAAGTTACGATTATGTGCGAGGGGGAAAAACCACTTCAGGGAGGTCAAGACTTAACACCCAGACTTTTGCTGGGGACAACCCCCTCTCTTCCTTGGGTGGCTGAGGGGACCAAACCGCTTGGGAGGTTCTCTTTAGTTGCACAATGGTTGTCTCCTCAACTACACCAAGCAGCAAACAACAAAAAACACAAGTGTCATCTTTGCTCAGTTGAGATCCTTTCAAAGAAATTATCCGATAACTGAAATGGAGTTGATTATCCACCTGGGTCTGTGTGCAGATTGCGGGAAAAACCCAATACCACCTCCCTTGCTTTCTAACACTGTTCAGTCCTTAAGGTACTGACAGGCTAGGTGCGGCTGAAATGGCACAGGTCTTCCCCTGGTACAAAGTGCACAGAAAACCCCAACACCTCTAGTATCAGGAATCCAATTGCTGACTACGCCAAATAATGTCACGGTCCGCCCAACCCAAGCAGGAATCGTGACTGGTTCTTTTATGGATCTCAGAGCACAAAAGACACAGCAGGGGACAAAACCAGTTTACTTTTACAGAAATGCACTTCATTTAGTGCCAACCAAAATGCGATAGTGGGAGAGAGAGAGAGAAAGAGAGAGAGAGAGAAAGGGGACTCGAGATTATAGGTACCAAAACGGGCAGACAAATCCTCGTGGAGACAGCCAATAGATGTCTGTTGCCGTCTGGGGAGATCTCGGGGGGTCTCCTCTGGGAAAATCACTTTTATAGTCCTTTCCCAAGGTGAGTGGCTTCTGGCCAAAAGGTGGGAAGATTTATGGACTATTGTATGAGGAGATCATTACCCTGAGGAACAGGTGAAAACAGGATGTTTCAAGGCACACCAAACCATCTTTGTTGTTATGGACACATGCAGGGCAGCCCATACTGACCAGTCAATTGTTCTTCCATCTGTGGGAGCTTTGTTGAGTCAGCGCCCCGTGACTAGTTGTCATGAGAAACCAGTCCTGGTAGGCATCACGTGCGGAACAGTCACTTGACGTTCCTCCCATCCCTGGCCAGGGCAGGCCTCAGGCGAGGGTCGTTGGGCAGAAACAGATGAGAGGCTCAGATGGACTCTCACACCTTGGAGAAGGCTTGGAGAATTAAAGCATTAAAGTGAAACAGATATAAAACAAGAATAAAAGTTTGCAGTTTAAGAAAAAATATATTTTAAGCAAACAGAAATACGTAATTTGTAAGAAAAGAAATATATTAAATAAGATAATAAAAGACTTAAAAGTTTAGTAATAGAACCAGTTATAAAGTTATTTAAAATTTTTAGATATATTCATGTCAGTTTGTGAAGTGTTAGATGATTGACTGAAAAATGACACATTTTGGCAAAGCCGTGAAAGGCAAAGCAATAAATGATTGGTATAAAAAGACACTAGCAAGCTTTGTAGAAGCATTTGATTGGCTAAAAACTAACATAAGGCATTATAACTGAGAATGAGGCAGCTTCTGTTAGAGCGTTGGATGTAGCACCATTAATATCTCACCATTCTATGAGACTGATGCCATAAGGCAATAAACCATCTTTTACAATATCTCTAATTTGCCCTGTTCCTCATAGTATTTATATCCCAATACTGTGGTACCAAGGAGACCCCTGTGACACTGCAAGGCCTCATGGAAAAAAGAGGCACCCACTGTGACACACCAGGGAATCGTGCAGACAAGAGGCCATTGTGACCCTTCATAATGTAGACTGTTGAGTCACTCTGCAGTCTTATGGAACCATGGGACATTGTGTCATTGTGCAGTCCCATGGAACCAAGGAAAGCATTCTGACACTGCAAGGCCTCATGGAAACAAAGGACCATTGTGACACTGTGAAGCCCCATGGAAACAAGAGGCCAGTGTGACACAGCTGAGCCTCATGGAACCAAGGATCTAATATGACACTCCCATTGTGACACTGCAGGGCCCCATGGGAACAAGGGAACAGGTAACAGGTCTGTTTGGCTTGGCCTGACTGGTCCAACTTCCCTTGGCATGTTGAGGGTCTTTTCTCATGTGCCCCTGAAACACTGGAGCCCTGGGCTTTCTTTCAAAAGGAAAAGAATTGCCCTTCTGACTCAAGCATCCATGTCCAAAATGGGATTCCCCCTTCAAAATTCCCATTATCCAGGGATTGCTCCTACACAAAAACTGCCATTAGCAACAAGTCTGGCTGCCCTTGTCTACCTGAGGACCAGATCTCACCTGCTTTCAAGCCCTGGGGCTCAGTGTTTTCCTTCATATGGAAGAGAAACGTCCCTCTTGCACAGGCACCTATGGCCAAAATTGGTACTTTCCCCCCCCAAAATTTCTATCCCTAAGAGCTTCTCTCAGACAAAAGTTGCCAGGACACATAGGTCTGGCTGACCTTGGCCTCTGGTGGTCACATTCTGCCCTGAAACACTGGGACTCCATGGTTTCCTTCCTGTGGAAAAGAACCATCCTTCTTCTCTAGGTGCCCACGGCCAAAATTGGGACTTCACCTCCAGAAGCCGTATATCCAAAGATTGTTCCTACACAAAAGCTGCCATTACAGACATGTCTGGCTGGCCTTGGCCTCTGGTTACTGCAGTTCATCAGCCCTTGAAATACTGGGGTTCCATGGTTTCCTTCCTGTGGAGACCACTGTGATACTTTGGAGAAGCCATGGAACCAAGGCACCATTATGAAAGTGTAGGGCACAATGAATCAAAGGGATCATTGTAAAACTGCAAGGTAACAAGGATCTAAAGGACCATTGTGACACTCTGGGGACCCTGTTGAACCAAGGACATCACTGTGATACTGCTGGGCCACATAGTCGCAAGGGGTCGGTGTGAAGCAGCAGGGCTGCGTGGAACAAGAAGCCATGGTTGCATTACAGGGCCTTGTGCAGCTAAAGCACCGTTGTGATGCTACAGGGCACCGTGGATCCATGGAGACCATTGTGGCATTGCAAGGCCCCGTGGAATCATGGAGACCATTATGACACTGTGGGACCCCATGGAACCAAAGGGAAGATGGAACAGGTCTGTCTCATTTGGCCTCCCATGGACCACCTGGCAGGTCTGGCAGATCCTGGCATGTTGAGAGTTGCTGCTCATCAGTCCCTGGAGCACTGGGGTTCTGTGCTTTTCTTTCTATGGAAAAGAAACCTCCTTCCTTCCAGATGACCATGGCTGAAATTGGACTTACCCTAAAAAATTTCTTGTATTCAAGGATTTTTCCCAGACAAAAGGTGTCAGGACAGCCTCTGGTGGTCACCTCTCATCTGCCCCTGAGACACTCAGGCACTGCTTCTTTCCACCTATGGAAATGAACCAAACTTCTTGTCCAGGGGCCATGACTAAAATTGTGATTTGGCATCCAAAATTCTATCTATGCAAGGATTGTTCCCATACAAAAGTAGGAAGAACAAACAAGTCTGGCCAGCCTTGTTCTTCTGCTAAATTCCTTATACTACTAGCACAATGTTTTCGTTTGCCAACACCTTGGAGATGGCCCAGAGACATCCCAAGGTGGGGTTTGGCAGCTACAAGAACATGATTGCTGCATAGGGGCAAAGGAGCTCTGTGCTCAGTGGAGTGGAGTCTGAGGACAGCCGAAGACAGACCTGGGAGAGATGGAAAGATTTCTTATGAGATGGTGGGTCCTTTTGTCATAGCAGAGAAGAGCTAGAAAAACAAAGAATTAATGCCAGGAAGAGCTGGGGAAGGCCAAGGGTAAATGAATTTCTCTCCCAGGGCAGGGGTGTGGTGCAACATGTCCCCCAGAATGAGTCTAGGGCAGCCCAAGGCTTTGTGCGGCCAGGCAGAGGCAGGCAGGATGCAGAGCTGTCAGCAAAGGAAGGGCCAGTGAGGTGGGGCAGCCGGGGGATGACAACAGCCTGCAGGGACAGAGGCACAGGGCATGGACACCGTAGGACAGCCTGGGCTGCAGAGGGCACAAGGATGGGCAGCAGCTGAAAGGCCCTGCCAGAGCCAACTGCTGCAGCACTTGGGCCATGGCTGCTGGCCCTGGGCCTGAGGCCAGCAGGGGACAAGTGAGCCTTGCTGTGCTGGGGCCTCATTGCCTCCTTGTCCCTGCTCAGCAACCTGGCAGGGGTCGCCCCATGGTCCTGCCCTTGGTATTGCACATCACCAGAGCCCAGTACCCCAGGAAGAGCCCTGAGCAATGAGGGAGGGATAGGATCTGCCTTGCCAGGGGCAGGGGTTCAGCCCTTGGCCCTTTGCATTCCTGAAACACATCCAGGTTTCCTCAGCGTCAGAGACACCTTTACTTTCCTTGTTCCTACCTATCACCAGGGCCTCCATTGTTCTGCTCTATCTGTTACCTTGGGGAACTTTCTCAGTCCTGTGTCTCAGTGAGACCCATTAAAAGTTCAAGAAACTTTCAAGTTTCAATTTAATTTTGAGTTCTTGTGAGGATTTTTGAAAAACATTCTCTCAGGGACTGAATCTAATTTAAAAAAGATCAAACCCCTGAGAGGGTCATCAAAGTTGATGCGTTGTGTCTCCTGGCACAGAGGGAGATAATGGCAACCAGGAAAAGCTTCAAAAAGACATTTCTGCTGAGAAGCTGCTCCTCTCCCAGCCCAGCAGGGCTCAGGGCACTGCCTGCAGGCACTGAGGGGACAGGAGCCAAGCACAGACAGGCTAAAGGCAATCAGGACTGGGAAAACATTGAGCTGAGACTTCACTTGGAGAAACATCTTTACAGCCCTGCACATGGTAAATCTGTGAGTGCAGGGCAATGTCCCCTGTGCTCCTGGAGGGATCTCCTGGAGCCAGCACAGCCCACAGCCTGGGAGATGTGTCAGGAGGACTCTCCCAGTTTTTTCTGAGACACAGGAAGAGGAGGAGGATGTGTTGCAGAGCAGGGCTGCCCTGGGCACTGTCAGAGGGACAGGGCAGGATGGCTCCTACTGCCAGGGATGGTTGCAGGGCTGAAGCTGGGGCTGCAGCCAGGGCTGCCCAGGGCTGTCCTGCAGAGCAGCTCCTGCAGCCCTCAGGGCTCTTGGCCAGCCCAGGGCATGTGCCACCTGCCAGGGGCAGCTCTCAGCCTGCCTGGCAGCTCCCCATGGACTGTGGGGAGAAGTTGGAGGTGAAAGGAGCCACCCCCATAAGGGCAGATTCCTCCTGCTGTGCAGATGGTGCTGCATGGCCAGGGCTGCTCTCAGCTTTCTCTCAAGGAAAGGGAAAGGGGCTGTCAAGTGTGTCTGTATCACTGAGACTCCTGCACTGTCTCACTGGGCATCAGCAGATGTGCCTCAGGTCTCCCTCACAAAGTGCCTCTTCACCCTCCTCTGGTTACAGACAGCAGCAGCAGCACCTTGGCTTGCAGCATCTCAGTTTGTCTGAGCTGCCCTTAAGGCCCTGCTGGCAGGGAGATGCCCCTGGGCAGTGCCCTGTGCTGGGAGGGGTGTGCAGGGAAGAACTGAGTCCCAAGGGCTGGGCTGGGCTCTGGCAGGGTTACAGGGATACAGGGATATCAGGCCTTGGATACAGAGAAACAGCTCCTAATAGGCACAACTCCAGGCAGCAAAGAGCCAGAACAGCCCTGGATATCCTTCGAAGTCTAGCTGCACGGGGAAAGAGAGAAGGGTTTAGGAAAATTAACTTTGAAATTGGAGCCTTCAAAGAATCCACTTTGTTTTTCCAGCACACTGTAATTTTGATCACCATGAAATAGTGGGGGGCATAATGAGCACTGGGCAGCTGTGTGGGACCAGCATGTCTGACTGCAATGGGGGCACAGGAGCCCGGTTTTCCCTCTAGACTCCCCAGAGTTCAGGCTGAGAGCAATACTAAAGAAGAGACAGTAACTCAGCAGTGCAAAATTGGTATGAAAAAACCAAAAAAATTACTGAAGTTCCTCCACAGGAAGAGAAGTAGTTTTGAGAGGATTCGCAATATAATTGCACAGGATTCACTCAAGAAAATCTTTTCCAGCTTGTCAATGTCTTCTCTCAGTGTTCCACCATGCCCATATTGCAGAAATGTCCAACAGCAGCTCCATCAGCCACTTCCTCCTGCTGCCTTTGGCAGACACGTGGCAGCTGCAGCTCCTGCACTTCTGCCTTTTCCTGGGCATCTCCCTGGCTGCCCTCCTGGCCAACGGCCTCCTCATCAGCGCCGTAGCCTGCGGCCACCACCTGCACACCCCCATGTTCTTCCTCTTGCTCAACCTGGCCCTCACTGACCTGGACTGCATCTGCACCACTGTGCCCAAAGCCATGCTCAATTCCCTCTGGGACACCAAGACCATCTCCTACTCATGATGTGCTGCTCAGGTATTCTTTTTTTTCTTCATGTCAGCAGATTATTATCTCCTGACCATCATGTGCTACGACCGCTGTGTCCATCTGCAAACCCCTGCACTACGGGACCCTCCTGGGCAGCAGAGCTTGTGCCCACATGGCAGCAGCTGCCTGGGCCAGTGGCTTTCTCCATGCTCTGCTGCACACAGCCAATATATTTTCCCTGTCCCTGTGCCATGGCAATGCCCTGGGCCAGTTCTTCTGTGAACTGCCACACATGCTCAAGCTCTCCTGCTCAGACTCAAACCTCAGAGAACTTAGGCTCATTGCTCTTAGTGCCTGTTTAGTGTTTGGGCTTTTCCTGTTCATTGTTTTCTCCTATGTGCAGATCTTCAGGGCTGTGCTGAGGATCCCCTCTGAGCAGGGATGGCACAAAGCCTTTTCCACCTGCCTCCCTCACCTGGCCATGGTCTCCCTGTTCCTCAGCACTGTCACATTTGCTCACCTGAAGACCCCCTCCATGTCCTCGCCATCTTTGGATATGGCAGTATCAGTTCTGTACTCGGTGGTGCCTCCAGCCCTGAACCCCCTCATCTACAGCCTGAGGAACCAGGAGCTCAAGGCTGCAGTGTGGAGACTGATGACTAAATGATTTCAGAAGCATTAACTTAGTTGCAATTTCTGAAAATCACTTTTAAAAAAGTAAATTTTGATAGCACTTTAATGGTTGGTTGCAGACTTCTTTTTTTAATTTTTTTTTTTTTTGTGTCATTTTAAATTTTTTAATATTTTTCACAAATAAAGGTCATTTTTTGTGCCATTTCTCTTTCTGTTTCGCTTCTAATAAACTGAAATCTACAGACTGTTTCAATAAGGAACTGTGCTCTCGGAGGCTTTCAATGAAGCAAAAAAGATGTGCTAGTAAAGATTCTTCCAGAGATGCCCTTTCTGTTCCTTTCTCTGGAGCTGCAGCAGCAATGTCTGCATGCAGAGCTGGGGTAGATCAGTGCTGGCACAGCAGCTGTGCCCAGCAGCAGCAGCACTTGGTGTTGCCAGTGCTGCTCCCGTGCCACTGCCCTGCTGCCCTCCTGCCCCTCGTGTTGCTGCAGGGCCTGAGTGCTGTCTGGACTGGGCACAGCCCTGGGGGTGGCAGTGCCAGGGCTGCAGCAGGGACAGGCCATGGGCACTGCTGGGGCAGTGCTGATGCCTCAGGGCAGGGCCTGGGGGCTCCAGGTTCCTTGGCCAGGCTCTCTCCAGAGCACTTGGCCAGGCCAATGCTGAGCAGAGAAAACCCCCATGAGCAGCCCCAGGCTGAGCATGGGCAGGCTGGGGGCAAACAGCATGGCTGGTGCTCTGCAAGGTCCCTGCAAGGGGGAGACCCTGGCAAGGAGCAGCAGAACAGGGGCTGATCCATCCCCACTGCACTGGACAGCCCAGCGCAGTGTCCCAGAGCGTCCTCATGCACCTACTAACAACATCCCCCCTCTGCAGTCCTGGCCTCTCCCCCAGCTCACGCAGGTGCTGCATCCTTGCAGGTACAGACACGGCAGCACTGGCTCAGGAGCCCCTGTTTGCATTGCACAGAGCAGGCGTCAGCACCCCCATGGTGCTACTGTGGGGAGATGGAGCTGAGTGAGCACAAATGGCATCATCCCCTGGGGCCAGCAAGGGCTGGGGGACACAAGGGAAACCACTCATGTTTGTCGTGGCCTCTGAAGTCAGCCAGAAAGTTTGTTCCCATGGGCTGTGAGTTTCCTGTCTCACTGCAGACACTGTTGCTCAGAGCCAGGGCTGCTTGGCAGCCACCCCCACACATCCCTGAGCATTTCCTCTGCTTCACTTTTCCTTTCTTTCTTCTTTCCTGATTCACATTTGCACCTCTTCCCCATCCATGTTCGGTCCCCTGTAAACAGTCCATCCCTATTTTCCCATTCCTCTATGGCTGCACTTCCCATTTCAGTTTTTGAGTTGGCACCATGGGAACATCCCTTGGGGAGCAGGATCATCCTACAAGTGCTTCAGGAATTTTCTGCAGGCTCCTGCAGTGCCTCCTGCTGCTCCCTTGCCAGAGGCACCACAGGCCAGGGGGGCACATCTGGGCTGGTGTGTCTGGGTGTGGGGCTCCCTGTTCTGGGCAGTGAGGAGGGGCTGGAGAGGCTCTGCAGCACTGACAGGATGGGCTTTGGGGTAGTGAGGAGAAGCTGAGGGACCTGGGCTGCTGGACCTTCTGAAGAGAAGGCCCAGGGCTCATCCTGTAACTGCTGCAGGGATGGTTTCAGAGAATCACAGAATCAGCCAGGCTGGAAAAGTCTTTGGTGATCCACAAGTCCTACCTGTGCCCTGACACCACCTTGCCACCCCTGAGCCTCTTCTTCTTCAGGATAAACAAGCTGAGCTCCCTCAGCGATTCCTCACAAGAATTGCATTCCAGACCCCTCACCAGCCTTGTTGCCCTTGTCTGGGCACTCTCCAGCCCCTCCATGTCGTTCCTAAATTGGGGGCCCAGACCTGGACACAGCACTCGAGGTGTGGCCTTACCAATGCTGAGCACAGGGGAACAACCACTGTCCTGCTGGCCACACCATTCCTGATCCAGGCCAGGAGCCATTGGCCTTCTTGGCCACCTGGGCACACTGCTGGCTCATGTCCAGCCTGCTGTTCATCAGTTCCCCCAGCTCCCTTTCTGCTTGGCCGCTCTTCAGCCTCTCTCTCCCCAGCCTGGAGTGCTGCAGGGGTTGTTGTGGCCAAAGTGCATGACCTGGCACTTGGTCTTGTTAAACCTCACCTGGTTGGATTTGGGCCCTGGATACAGCCTGTCCAGGTCCCTCTGCAGAACCCGCCTACCCTCCAGCAGATCCACACTCCCACCCAGCTTGCAGTCATCTGCACATTTGCTGATTTTGCACTCAATGCCCTCATCCAAATCATCAATGCAGATATTGAAATCCACGCTGGCTGGCTCTGATCCCTCAGCCATTCTGCAGGTGCCCTGTGATGGCTCTCAAGATGATCTGTTCCATCACCTTGCTGGGCACTGAGGTTAAGGCGACAGGCCTTGAGTTCCCCAGATCCTCCTTCCAGCCCTTCTTGGGGATGGGCTCACATTGGCACCTCCAGTCCTCTGGGACCTCCCTGGTGAGCTAGGACTGATGGTAAATGATGGGGAGGAGTTTTTGCCTTTATAAAATTTTTTGAGCAATTTAAAAATTTCAGTTTTCCTCACTGCAAACAGACACACTTCTCCGGTGTGTGCCAGCCCAAGGTGCCACTGAGGAGGTTCCCTTTCCTCAAGGCAGAACACTTCAAGGAATGTTTGAGATCTTTGCACTTCTTCGTTCCCTGAGACCTTGAAGTGTCACAAAGACCCCTTGGTTCCATGCGGTTCCAGACTGTCACAGTGGATATTTGGGTCCATGGGCCCCCATGGAGTCACAATGCTCTTTTTGGTTCTGAATTACCAAAATATGATTATTGGTCTAATACCGATACTCAACTGTGACGGACAAAAGACTCTCTAACAATTTAAAGTTAGAAAGTGTGTGTTTATTCAGTGCTGGGCAGCAGCATGAGGTAATCCTCTAAAACACACTGCAAAATCACAGATGATCACAAAGTCTATTTATTACCAAAAGATTCAAACAAATGCATATTTATAATAACAGCCCCTCCCATTCCCCACTTCCTATGATAATTAGCTTGAATAGCTATTAAGCATGCGAGATTGACTTCTTAAATTAAGTCTGGGGTCGTTTCCGTGGGGAAGGGTCTTAAAAGAAGGAAGTAAGGCAAGTCTTCCTCATCCTAAACTCTTGACCTTTTCTATCACTGACAATACAAATGATTTCTGGGGATAGCCCAATTTTCCAAAGAATGGGTTTCTGGTTGCATTGTCTATGTTTCTTTGGATCTGCTCACTAGTTTTGTCTTTTCCCACTGTAAGCACAGCTGAGCAAACATGAGATGGCAGACAATCAATTATTTAAGTTTCAGACAACTACTCCCTTCTAACTTTTAATTGTTTTCAGCAAGGTCACTAAAATCCTAATTTTCTAAGATTAGTGTTTCAGTTCCATGAGGCCTTGATTTGTCACAGTGGACTTTTGGTTTCTTGGGGCTCTGTACTCTCAACAATCGTCTCTGTAGTCCTAAAGTGTCACAATGGACCCTTGATTCCACAAGGTTCCTCAGTGTCAAAATGAAATCCTTGGTTCCATGTGGCCCCAAAGTTTCCCCATGGTCTCCTTAGCTCTGACAAGGCCATGCAGTGTCACAATGGCCATAGGGTTCATGAGGCCCCACAGTGTCCCAGTGGACCCTTGGTTCCATGAGTTTCCCAGTGTCCAGTGTCACAATGCTGTTTTGCATCCGCAGTGTCACAATGGTTCCCTGGCTTCAAGTGGCTCTGCTGTGTCACAATGAACTCCTGGTTCCATGGGGCCCCACCGTATCACAGTGGTTTCCTTCTTCCTGTGGCAACCAGCAGCAAACCCTCCTGGCAGGGCCAAATGCCTGTGAAGATGGAGGAAGGAAGGCACATTTCCAGTGATGGCTTTTGTCTTACAAAAAGAAAAAAAAGACAGGTCCCAATGATGTGGGGTGGGGCCCTGCTCTCCTGGAGATGGCTGAACACCAGGTTGCCCATGGAAGGGGCAAGAGACAACAACCTCTGCCCATGAAACCATAACAGCAGAGAGGTCAGGCCAAAGGCTGGACTTAAAAGACTGTCAGCAGCACATGAAACATCAATCTGAGAGGAAAGATGTGTGCTAATGTCTTTACAAATCATTTGATGGGTGAAGGGATGAATGCTAAGGTCTTAGAAATTTGTCATAACTTTTCTACTGAGTTTTGGCAGCAGATTTTTTATGGGGCCCAGACAGCTTGGCGCCTGAAACAGACAAGGGTCTGCACAAGGCTTAACTTCTGAACTTTGTGGAAAAATGCCAGGTTTGAGGCGGGGATATGGGGCAGGCAGATTGGGAAGGCTGTACCTTCCCTGTCCCTCAGCCAGTGGGGAAAGGAAGAGGGCAACGTGCAGCTGGGACTTCAGGATAAAAGGAGGCTGAGCCCTCTGAAACCTCAAGAGAGAAAACCCTACGGACATGTGCCCTGGTGAAATCTCTTCATTTATTCAAATAAGGTTGAAGAACTCCTCTGTCTCCTTTTTGGGCATAAACCCTGGTTTTGTGGATTTTCCTGACAGGGACAACATGAATCTCATGGGACCAAATGTCCACAGTTTCACAGCAAAGCCTCACGGGGCGCTGGAGACCATTGTGTCGCAATGGGAACACATGGAACAAAGGCTGCACTCTGACACTGCAGGACCTCATGGAATCCAAGAGAGGATTGTGATACAATGGAATCTCATGGAACCAAGGTTCAAATATGACAAAGCTGGGTCTGATGGAACCAAGACGACCACTGTGATGCAATGGAATCACTAAGAACGAAGGATCAATTGTCAACATAGCAGGAGACCCAAGCTTGGTAGCAAGACAAAGGAGTTTCCCTCCCAGGGCAGCGCTGTGGTGCAACACATCACCCAGGAGTCTGGAGCAGCCCAAAGCATTGAGGTTTAAATGATCCCCCTCATTGCGCAAGATCTCTGTGGCTTCTTCTCCCTGTTGGATTCCTGAGCTGTGGAGCCACTCAAAATGGCCTCCTCCACAAGGTTCTACTGTGGAAATGGCCAACTTGACCTCCATTGACAGCTTGCTGGCCCAGCCATGGTGGCACAGACCCTGTGCAGCCCAGCCCAGGACAGGAGCATTGCGGGTGGGAACGGCCCCTGTGCCGTGGTGCCCACAGCAGCCCTGGGGCTCTGTGCCCCATGGCCTCCCTGCTGGGCAGCCTCTGCCAGCTCCTGCACAGCCTGTGGCACCTGTGGGCTGCACTGACAGCCCTGCCCCGGGCTCTGCCGGGCTTTGGGCCAGCAGAGAGGCCGGGCAGGGCTGGCCATGGCCAGGAACAGGCCCTGAGCCCCGCAGGAGGATGGAGCTGGGCCACAACAAAACTCAGCCCAGGGCTGGCAACACATGGGGACAGAGGCTGGCAGTGACAAATGTCCTGGGCCCCCTCCCTGCTCTGTGCATGCCACCAAGGGCACAAAGCAGCCTCCTCTCTCAGCCACTT
This sequence comes from Erithacus rubecula, assembly GCF_903797595.1. Classification (NCBI taxonomy): domain Eukaryota; kingdom Metazoa; phylum Chordata; class Aves; order Passeriformes; family Muscicapidae; genus Erithacus; species Erithacus rubecula. The sequence continues at coordinate 79,346 of NW_027636056.1, read as the reverse complement.
GCCTGTTTCCAATGCCTTCCCCAGGCACTGGCCCTGCCCCACAAGGGATGGGCTGAGTCCTGCCCCTGCACACTCAGCCAGGCTGAGATGGACACTGCTGGTGTCTCTGGCAGGCTCTCTCAGGCCAGCCCAGCTCCCTGAAAGCTGTGCTAGATGCCCTGAGCTCTGTGCAGCACCAAGGGCCTCTCCCCAGCACAGCCCAGCCGGCTCTGGCCCCACAGCTCTGCTCAGGGCAGGGGGGCCCCACGTCCTCAGCCCCAGGCAAGGGCACAGCAGCAGCTGCAGCTCAGACAGGACTCAGCCCCAGCCATGGGCAAGGTGCTTGGCCAAGGCAAAAGGAGGCTCCCTGTGTGCCCTGCTCCCCTTTCCCTAAGCTTCTGAGAGCTCTGCAGCCCTTGCTGCCATCCCATCTGCCCAGGCCAGCACAACAGCCCCGGCCTTGGAGTCTGCAGAGCTGCTCCTGCTCCAGGCCCAGGGCCCATCCCAGAGCTGGGGCAGCCACAAAGCTGTGCCCATTTCTGTTCATTCCTGCTCTGATGAGGATGGATCCTCTGCCACTTGGAGGATGCTGATGAATTGTGCTACTCCAGAGGCATTTTGTTTCTTGAGCTTTTCAGTACAGGAATTCAGTGGCAAAGACTCATAAACATTTCTTCAAAACACCCTAACAAGAAAAGCCCCTGGGAATAATTTAGGTTTTCAGATCTTCTCTGGTTAATTAGACAGATTTCAGAAGTGCAGTCCAAGTGAATATACTATATTGAAAACAATGCAAAGGCAAGAGTTTTGTCCTGTTTTATTTTCTGTTTACAGATGAATATCAGCAATGTCCAATTGATATTGACCACCAGCACCTTCAAATGCAGTCTTAATGGATATGAAAATAAAGACCCTTCATGGCTGACAATCAATAATACTGTGTCACCACCGTCTCCCTACAATTAATCTCATTCAAGCCCTAGGACTCCTACGGATCAGGAATGCTGTGGCCAGCAGGACCCTGTGCCCATCTGTCCTAGGTTGAAGGACAGGTGTCTGTCAGGAAAGGCAGAAGTTTAGCTTGAAATAGAGACTTTAATTCCACTCCCCCCAAGTATTATAATTCTTTGAATCAAGGACTCTGAGGCAGAGATAAAAGGGTAGAAATAACAGCTCTTTTACTAATATATCTAACTACAAGCAGAAACAACAGCAGTTGTTAAAATTACCAACAAAACATAGCAGCTAACTCGGTTCCAGTCCCTTCTTTAACTGCAAGCACGCTCTCTCTGTGCTCAGTCCCGGTGCTGCAGCTGGAACAAAGCCCGGAGTTGCAGAGGGCAGGCGGGAGCACAGGCGGGAGGGGGCGGCAGCGGCCACTCTGGTCTCGGGTGGGAACGGGCTGGAGCGGGCAGCTCCTCGCTAACCGTTTGTGTCCGGGGGATCAGCTGTGTCTGCAGAGGCAGGAGGCTGGAACGGGGCAGATGCAGGGCAGGTGATCACAGAGGGTCTGGCTCTCCTGTGTTCCACAGTGTGTGGCTGCAGACAGGACGTCCTGCTCTGAGCTCCCCGGAAACATGAGTCCCCTCCGGAAGCACGAGAGGCCCCTCAGGGAGCGACTGCCACTGACCCCTTTTGTCTGGAGTCATCAGAGATCCTGGGTGTAACCCGACCAGCTCCATTGGCATGATAATGGAAAAAATTCATTAAATTGACACAGTAATAGAAAAAACACTCAACCCCCAACACCCCATGACACAGGTGTGGGGACAGGGTGTGATAACCAGCACCCTGCAGCGTACCATGACATGCACCAAGCACAGCTACAAACAGTCCTTGGCCTGCAAGCATCCACCTCAGCCAGGCCAGAGCACCAGTTCAGGACAGGTGGTGCAGTCTCAGGTCTCAGTCTCTGATGATGGTCATGAGGCAGATCAGAGAAAACTTTGGACCGACTCTTACACCATTCCCATTCCTGTCCTGTCCTTGTCCCTCACTGTTCCTACCTGCAGGTGGCCTGTCCTATCTTTGGGCACTTCCTGTCCTTGTCTACATCTCTGTCCCCTGTCCCTGTCCCTGTCCCTGACTCTGACCGTGTCCTTGACCCTGTCCCTGTCCCCATCCCCATCCCTGTCCCATACCTCTACTGTCCCTGTCCCCTCATTGTCCCCATCCCTTCAGGTGGCCTGTCCCATTTTCAGGCACTCCTTTTCCTTGTCCCCATCTCTGTCTTTTGTCCCCATCCCCATCTGCGTCCCCTGTCCCTGTCCCCATCCCTGTCCCATCCCTGTCCTTGTCTCTATCCCCTCACTGTCCCCATTCCTGTCCCTTTCCCTCACTGTCCCCTCAAGCAGGTGGCCTGTCCCATCTTTGGGCACTCCCTGTCCTTGTTCCCATCCCTGTCCCCTGTCCCTGCCCCTGTCCCTGTGTCCCTGGCCCCATCCCTGTTTCATCCCTGTCTCCATCCGTGTCCCCATCTCCATCCCCATTCCTGTCCTGTCCTTGTCGCCTCATTGTCCCCATCCCTGTCTCTGTTTCTGTCTCTGTCTCTGTCCCTGTCCCTGTCCCTGTCCCTGACTATCCCCTCCCACAGGTGGCCTGTCCCATCTTTGCTGGTTTGCTGCACTGTTTTTTCATGGTGTTGTTTTCGTGGCTGTGCCTGGAGGGGGTTCACCTGTACCTGCTGCTGCTCGAGGTGTTCGACAGCGACCCTGCCTGCTGCAAGTACTTCTACGCAGCCGGGTACTGCTTCCCCACCATCGTCGTGGCCGTGGCCACTGCCATCGACCACTGGAGCTATGGCACCGATCAGGCGTGAGTGGCACGAGGATAGGAGAGCTGGGGCGAGGCTAGGCAGGGCTGGGGCAGGGCTGGAGCATGGCAGAGACATGGCTAAGATATGGCTGGGGTGTGGCAGGGGTGTGGTCACGGTGTAGTCAGGGTGTGGTCAAGGTGTGGTCAGGGTGTGGTAAGGGTGTGGTCAGGGTGTGGTCAGGGTAAGATCCAGATGTGGTTAGGGTGAGGTTAGGGTGTGGTCAGAGTGTGCCTTGGGTGTGGTCTGGGTTAGGTCAGGGTGTGGTCAGGGTGTGCCTTGGGTGTGGTCAGGGTGTGGCTGGGGTGCAATCAGTATATGGTTAGGGTGTGGAGGGGATGTGGTTGGGTGTGGTCAGGGTGTGGGTCGGTGTCATTAGGGTGTGGTCAGGGTGTGGATGTGGTGTGGTTAGGGTGTGAATGTGGTGTGGTTAGGGGGTGGTCAGGGTGTAGCCAGGGTGGGGCTGGGGTTTCCCCAATGGGCGTCACCAGGTGTGAATGGAAGGAGCGGAGTAGGGCTTGAATCAGTAGGCGTGCTCTGATTTGGAGGGTGTGGCTTGGTCTGGGGGTGGTGCTTCCCCATTGAGTGTGACAGGTGTGGCTGGAGGGGCTGGGGGAGTGGTGTGAGTCAGAGGGCGGAGCTTGAAGCGGGGGGGGGCCCAGGTGCTGCTGTGGGACCCCCCCAGGTGAGTGAGGGTGCTCAGGGGGAGGGGCTGGGTCTGATCAATGGGGCCAGGGTCTGATCAATGGGGGTGTGTTCTCAGCTGTTTGGGTGGGGTCTCACCTGTCCGGGTGGGGTCTCACCTGTCTGGGCAGGGTGTCACCTGTTCGGGTGGAGTCTCACCTTTCTGGGCAGGGTCTCACCTCTCTGAGTGGGGTCTCACATCTCTGGGTGTGGTCTCACCTTTTTGGGCGGGGTCTCACCTCTCCAGGTGGAGTCTCACCTGTCTGGGTGGGGTCTCACCTGTCTGAGTGGAATCTCACCTGTCCGGGTGGGGTCTCACCTGTCCTCCATGATGCTGTGTCCCTGACAGGTGCTGGCTGCGGGTGGACAATTATTTCATCTGGAGCTTCATCGGCCCCATGGCCTTTGTCATCCTTTTACGGGGCCACTTGGGGGGCTGGGGGGACACTGAGGGGTTTGGAGGCAGGGAGGGTCTGGGCATGGATGGACCTTCCTCTTCCTCATCTGGGGGGATGGGGGGCTCGGGGGTTTGGGGAGGTCTGGGGGGGTCTGGGGATGGACTTCCTCATCCTCATCTGGGAGTTAGGGGTACCCCAGGGGTATGGGAATCGTGCCATGGGGCAGCTTTGAGGTTCCACAGTGGGTCTGGGGTCTCACAGTGGGTCTGGGGTCTCTCTAGGGTCTCTCAGTGGTCTGGGGTCTCAGGGGTCCCGCAGATGACGCTGGTGTTCCTGCTGGTCACTGCACAAGGTGCTGTGCAGCTCAGCCGCCCTCAAACCCGACTCCAGCCGGCTGGACAGCATCAGGTGGGGCCAAACTGGGACTCCAAATTGGGACCCCAAACTGGGAACCCCAAACTGGGAACCCAAACTGGGTCACCAAACTAGGGCATCCCAAACTGGGGCACCCCAAACTGGGGTAACCCCAAATGGGACCCCTGTGCTCAGAGGCCTCCCAAACAGGGCCGGCAGGGACCCCCAGAATGGGACCCCAGCTCCTCTGGAACTCGCTGGTCATGGGTGCTGGGGATCCCAGTGCTCCCAGTCCCTCCCAGTCCTTCCCAGTGCCCCGCAGAGCCCCCCAGTGTCCCCCAGTTGCTCCCAGTGCCTTCCAGTGACCTCCAGTGCCCTCCCAGTCACTCCCACTGCCCCCCCAGTTCCCTCCAGTACCCTCCCAGTGTCCCCCCAGTACCTCTCACTGCCCTCCAGCCTCTCCCAAAACCGTCCTAGTTCCTCCCAGATTCTCCCACTGCCTTCCCAGTCACTCCCAGTGCCCTCCCAGTGTCCCCCCAGTGCCTCTCAGTCCCTCCTAGTGCCTCCCACTGTCATCCCAGTCCATCCCTGTCCCCCTCATTCAGGATCTCTGGGGGTTCCACCGCTCCCCAGTCCCCCCTAGTTCCTCCCAGTGACAGCAGTTCCCGCAGGTTGTGGGCGCTGGGGGCCATCGCGCTGCTGCTGCTGCTGGGGCTCACCTGGGTCTTCGGGCTGCTCTTCATCACCCGCGAGTCGCTGCTGACGGCGTCGCTCTTTACACCCTGCAACGCCCTGCAGGGCACCTTCATCTTCCTCTTCCACTGCGTCTTCCAGAAAAAGGTCCGAGGGGGGGGTGCTGGGAGGGACTGGGGGGACACTGGGAATCACTGGGAGGGTTTTTGGAGGGGCTGGAGGGCACTGGGGAACCTCAGAGATCAGAAATGAAGGGACTGGGAGGGCACTGGGATGGCACTGGAAGGCAGTGGGATGCATTCAGGGGACACTGGGAGGATACTGGTAGGGACTGAGAGGGACTGGGGGACCCCAGAGATCAGGAATGAAGGAACTGGGAGGGCACTGGGAGGCACTGGGAGAGTTTCTGGAGGGACTGGAGTGCAGTGAGAGGCACTGGGGGGACACTGGGAGGGCAGTGAGAGGACACTGGGAGGGTACTGGGAGGGACTGGGAGGCACTGGGAGCAACTGGGGAGGCAGCTGGAGGCACTGGGACAGTAATGGGGGGGTACTGAGCTCTTACTGGGGGACCCCCAGTTGCACCAGGAGCTCAGGAAGTGTTTGTTGCACTGGGGATACTGGGAGGTTACTGGGAGTTCCTGGGGATCAATGGTGTGTTACTGGTGTGGACTGGTGTGTTACTGTTATGTTACTGGTGTGGACTGGTATGAACTGCTGTGGTACTGGTGTGTTACTGCTGTGTTACTGGTGTTACTTGTTGATGCTTGGTTAGCAATGCCAAGATTACTGTGTCTTTTTCCTAATTACTTAGGATCAGACAAAGTATTTTTGCATGAGTTAGAAGGATACAAAAGAGGCTCTTTAAGGTCCCAGGTTTATTCCATTGCGATGGTATGGCAGGAAAGAGGCAGATTCTCTCTGGGAGAGGGGTATTCAGGAGAGGGTAATGGGAGTGGCTTTGGATGGCAGCCAATGGGGTAAGGACACAGGGGGTAATACAGGAACTTCAGGTGGGCTACAAGGTCACAGGGGAAGGTCACAGGAAAGGAAGAGGGACAGGGAGCCAGGGACCAACCGGAAGAGACAGACAGAGGTATGCTGAATCATTCCTCCTGCCTCATTACAACATCTCCCCGTTTTTTGTTTTTTTAAGTAGGGGGTGATATTAAACTAATTCTAATCCAAATTTTTTTTTTTGCCCACCATTTGTAATAAGAAGGAGGGTTAGATGGTTCTATATTTGTCATCTCTATATGATTGTCTACTGAGGTAGAAGGAATGATACCATTAATGGCCTTAAAAATTAAATGACGTAAGATCCCAAATGCCATTACTACAAGGAAAAGAATAATAATGAACAACATAATGGTTTTGACTATAGAAGTCCACCACCCAGAAAACCCCCAGCCCTTGAACAGTTCATTAAACCAATCTTCTGATTCCTGCTTCACTTGTCCAATCAGGTGGTTCATATCTCGAAGTGCAGTGTGGACATTAGGAGCTTTTGAAGTCAGGTTCATGCAGCAGAGTCCTTCAAATTCCTGGCATTCATGTCCATGTAGCAATAGGAGGAAATCTATAGCAGCACGATTTTGGAGTGTTGCCTGCCTGGTTACTTCTTCATCTTCTAGGAGGGAGCTAATGGCAGTTGAAGTTAAATTTGCCTGTTTAACAACCCAACACTCCAGGTGACCTAATTCACCCAGAGCCTTAGCTGCTGCAACCCATGGAAGGAATACAGACACAGCTATTCTTTTTGATTTAGCCCAATGGAAAATTTCTGCATCACAATTTGGGTCCAGATTTCCAGCACTTCTCTTTTGTATTTTAGTACCTGATTTACTTTTGTGTGTCCAATCACAAATTAAGGTTTTGTTGGGTGCTAACAAGGACAACCGCCCTATAGTACATGGTCCCCCTAGGAGATTAGAAGGAATTCCAGCCCATGCCCGGTCCCCACAAATTAAAAACAATCCCTTTGGTAGAATTTTGGGACTTGAGTGAACTGGATCTTTAGCCGGGATATGGCTTAAACTAGTACACCACTTGGTGGCCATAAATTCTTTACGAAATTGTCGGATGAGATGAAAGCCTTCAGTGTCAGTGAGTGTTGGATAATCGCTAAAATGAATGCAGTATGTTGCTGGGTAGGAACCAAGCAGCTCTAACTCTTGGAGTTCCTGGGCTGCTCTGGGCAATTTTGGCAGCAGCTCCTTTAAAGGATTACCTTTGATCTGTGCTGACTGCTTAGGTGATACAGTGAATAATTCAGGTGTTTTTTTAGGTATGTGTGTGTCAAAGCTGCCTGAATACTCACTAACTTTTAGTGGGACTCCTACCAGGCAGGTGGACATAGGGTCTGTTGCTGCTGCTGTGGACAGGCATATGTTTTCCTGTTTGAGTGTCTGTGCCAGGGTTACCCAGATGTTTTGACGTGGCTGAGGGACAATCCATGCAGCTGCTGAACTGCTCAGTGTTAACAAGAAGACAACTTGGATGAGGTTCTTCACAGGGTTAACTGGAGGGTAGCTTTTTTCTAAAAGGAAAAACAAACATTTTAAAACATGTTATAAGTCTCTTTCTGTGGAAGGGTATTCCTTCATGAAATTTTTGTTTTCTTTTCCTCTGCGGCGTCTTCTTTTCGAAGCAACTGTTACTTGCTTCTCATCCTCTTCTGCTGTAGCTGGAGTTTTGGGAACAAAAGGTTTAACCCACTTTTGGGGAATCCACCGAGGGCCTGAGGGAGTGCATACACATGCATAACCCCTTCCCCAGGTTATTAGCTCATAGGGACCCTTGGTTTTCCATGTTTCTGGATCCCTAATCAACACTGGTGGGTGCTGAGACAATTTAAACTGTTTACTGCTGTTAAAATGACAGACCACAGGAGGACTCATATTTTCAAATGAACAGTTCAAGAAATTCATTGTGAACAGAGCTTTACAGAGCTTTTGCTGGGGAGACATCCACACAGTTGAACTGCTTTGCCTAGCTAGAACTTGTTTGAGTGTCTGGTGTGTGCGTTCGATCACAGCTTGGCCTGTAGGGGAGTATGGGATGCCTGTTTTATGATTTACTCCCCACTGCTGGGTGAATTCCAGGAACTCCTTGGATATGTATGCTGGGCCATTATCTGTTTTATTTCTCTAGGGATCCCCAGAACTGAGAAGGCTTCTACTAGGTGTTGTTTTGCATGTGCTGCCTTTTCCCCTGCGTGAGCTGAGGCATAAACTGCACCTGAATATGTGTCAATACTCACATGAACATATTTGAGGCATCCAAAGCTAGGAATGTGTGTGATGTCTGTTTGCCACACCTCACAGCTGCCAAGGCCCCGAGGGTTGACCCCTGTACCCAGCGATGGCATGGCCTGGAGCTGGCAGCTGGGACAGGTGGCCACAATGGCTCTAGCCTGACTCCGTGTTAGCTGGAACTGACGAACCAAACCTGGTACATTCTGGTGGTATTGCTGGTGGCTCAGCATTGCCTGTTGGAAGATGTCAGGAAGGTGTGCCTTTTCAGCTGGAGCTGCAAGAGTGTCTGCCATACGGTTCCCTTCTGTGATCTCACCTGGCAAATCCATGTGTGACCTCACATGCATCACATAGAAGGGATGCTCTCTGTGTGAAACCAAATAGATTAGTTTTGACAGCAGCCTAAAGAGCTGCTCATTATCAATGTCTTTAAGCACTGCCTGCTCAGCTCTAGACACTACCCCAGCAACATAAGCTGAATCTGTTACCAGATTAAGAGGCTCTGAGAACTTCTCAAAGGCTCTCACCGCTGCAGCCAGTTCTGCAATTTGGGGTGACCCCTCCACAAACTCAACATCAGCTTCCCAATGCTGAGTCTGGGGATTTCTCCAAGTCATCACCGACTTATGAGAGACCCCTGATGCATCTGTGAACACTGTGAGTGCCTCGAGCGGTCTCCTGCTCCTCTTCTCACGAGGGATGAGGTGGAATTCCTCATTAAACAACTTATGTGCTGGGCTGTGAACAGATATCTGTCCACTGTAGCTATCCAGAGATATCTGGAGGCTGGCATTGCTTTGTAGCAGATGTTCAAACATCTCTTTTGTCGGCCTTTCAGGAGAATTCTTTCCCTCCCCAGAAAGTTTAACTGGCAGGTGTATGCATGTGAAATCACAACCGAACAGTTCACGCAGCCTCATTCTTGCTTTTTGAATCAACTGAGCCATAAGCTCCTGTGGTTGTGTAATATTTTTGGATCTTTGGTGGGAGAGGAAGACCCATTCTATGATTAGGAGTGAGTCCCTCTGCCCCTCAACCCACTGAAATATTAAACCATGTAAGTGTGGCAGTTTCCCCAGAACAATGAAATTGAAAGGCAGTTCAGGCTGATAGCGGTGAGCCTGCCTCTCAGACAGAGCTTTCTGTACCTTTTCAATTGCAGCTTTTGCCTCAGGTGTCAGTTCCCTGGGAGAAACCAGCTCTCTCTCCCCTTTCAATAAATTAAAAAGGGGTTGTAAGTCCTCAGTAGTGAGGCCTAACCAAGGTCTTACCCAGTTCAACGAACCACACAAAGAGTGGAGATCTGCTAGAGTTTTGGGATTACAATTAATTTCTAATTTCTGTGGAACAATGGTCCTGGCAGTGATCTCTAGGCCCAGATACTTCCAAGGCGGCATCCTTTGAACCTTGTTGTCCTGTAATTGAAATCCAGCAGAGGTTAAAACTTTAACTACTAGGTCAAGCGTGTTTTGGAGTATGAAGTTATCAGGAGCACACACCAGGATATCATCGATATAATGTAGTATTATTGCGTCTTTTCTCTGTGCACGCACAGGAGACAACAATGAAGCTACATACCACTGGCAAATAGCAGGACTGCACTTCATACCCTGTGGAAGCACTTTCCAGTGGTATCTCTTCATTGGAGCCTCTCTGTTCAATGATGGTACTGAGAATGCAAACCTGGGAGCACCTTCAGGGTGTAATGGGATTTGGAAAAAACAATCTTTAATGTCTAATACTGCCAATTGCCAATCTCTAGGTAACATAGTTGGAGAAGGCATCCCAGGTTGGGGAGATCCCATGGCTTGAATTACTTTATTTATTTCCCTAAGGTCATGTAATAATCTCCATTTGTCTTTCCCTGTTTTTTTTATTACAAAGATTGGAGAATTCCAGGGGCTTGTTGTTTCTTCTATGTGATTTTTTGCTAATTGCTCCTCTACAAGTTTTTCCATCTCTTCCCCACAAGGGACACTTGTAATCAATTACAAACGGACGAACACTGGCCAATTTGCCGTCCGGTCCCTCAATCTGCACAATGCTTTTTGCTATTTTAGCCAATTTAACTCCTCCTATACCCTGAATTTGCCCAGCCACAGGCTGCAATTCCCACTGTGAAGGCCACATCCTTTCAGGTATAATGGTTACATCTGAGCCTGTGTCCAGAACACCTTGCACATGTAGATGGTCTGATTTATGTGTCAGGTTGCATGCTAGGGAAGGCTTTTCTTCACATACCGTCTCTGCCCAGTAAACCTCTGGTGACTTATCATCTGCTGTGATATCTTCTGGAATAGGAAAAGCTTGGGCCAGAACTTGCCCCTCACGCAAATAGAAAGGTGGCTGAGAGCATTGTGCTAATATGATAACACTGGATATTTTTCCCTTTATGATCATAGGTGCTATCTCAAGTTCTAAAGGTGTGTGTGCTGTGTCTCCCACAACAAAATACTCACGCTCTGTGTGGCAAACCATCCTATCAATTAGGGGGCTCGAAACGTCCACCAGGATGATAGTCCACTCAGCAGATCTGAAATGAAAACCTTTGGTAGTCTGGAGCCTAACACGGCCACAAGACTGCCTGACTTGGTCAAGAGAACATTTAACATTTACATTATCTGTTATACCCACATTGTCCATCCCCTCCTCCCCCTTTATTTTTAAGGGAGAGTCTTTTGCTAGAGTATAGCCTGTAGAATTTATATCCTGGTGCATTATGGTGTTTGTAACAGGCTCGCGCCTCATTTCTAGTTTTTTTGTTTGTTGAATTTATTCTGTTTCCTGTTCTGAGGACAGTCTCTAGCCATATGTCCTTGCTGCTGACACTGGAAACAGGTGATGTTTTTCAGTTGCTGTGATGACATCTGCGGCTTCTTCATCTGTGGTAGTTCAGGTGCTGAAGGCTCAGGTGGTGCTGGACTCGGGGTCCTCTCTGGAGTACTGAACATATCCGCTCTGTGGGTGCAGGCTTCTATCATCTGTGCTAGGGTTGGCTCTGGGTATAGTGGCAGACTGAGGATAACTCTCCGACAAGCTTGATTGGCGTTTTTCTCTGCTAATTCTCTAATCAGTTCTGCCTGCATGGCTGGATTATGCACCTGTCATTTCACCTGTGCCTTTAAGCGATCTACAAAGCTTAAAAAAGTCTCAGAAGAATATTATTTAATATTAACATAACTACTAGTTACTTCAACCGTTGGCAATTTGATAAAGGCGTTTTCAGCAGCATCACAAACCTTCTCCAAAATAAATTTAGACAACAATTTAGTTTGCTTTTCAGGGCAGTGTATTTCCCCCTCCCCACATAAATGATTTAATGTAAGTTCATTATTATCAGAATCCTTAGAATGTTCAGGATTTTGGTGAAGCTCTATTAAAAGACTGCTTAAGGAACGTTTCCAAATATTAGACCATAATTCATATTCAGCTGGGGTTAGCAAACACCTGAAAAGGTCCGTTAAAGCATGCGGAACAAGTTCATTTGATGTAAAGTTGCTTTTAAAATGCCTTTAAATATTTCACTTTGCCTCCCAAATGTATGTTGTAATTTGCAAATTTCCTTACAGTCCTGGTATGATAATGGTTGGTAGCTTCTTCTACCATTATTTTTACCTACATAATGAATAGGGGCTGAATCCAAAATACGGTCAGGTTCACGGTTAACTGGTACGTTAGGGGTTAATTGATTCTGTGCCTCTGCAGTCTGTGGCTGTGTAACTGAGACACATGCTTCCCCTCTCCCTCCCGCTCCTGCTCCGGGGTGTGGCTCCTCCCTCCCGGTGTGAATAGAAGGGTTAGGAGATGGTGTAAGGTTACAAGGTTGGAAGAATTGGTTAAAACAGCCAGAAAAATACTGAGGTATAGGTGCTGGATGCAGGAACGGATTATTTGGAGAAAAAGGCATATTGTAAGAAGGTACTACAGGTTTCTCTGTCTGCACTAGAGAAGGGTGATTTTCTAAATTAGTATGCTCAGAAGGCAAGGCTGACGGAGATGGATACAGAAGCAAGTTTGTAGCAGGCTGTTCAGAAGTTTCTAAGTCTGTATATTTCGGGGGATCTTTAGAATTAGTAGTTTCTTGAGGTATTTCTAATTTACTTTTTAATTTAGGGACAGAAGGTTCCAAATTAGGTATAGGGGGCTTTAAAGAATTTTCCTGTGGTTGATCATTGTTTTCTAATTGTGATAATTGTTTGTGAACATTTAAAAATATAGGCAAAAATAAAGCAGCAGTGGTATCACCTTTCTGTATTTTAGAAGTTAATAAATTTCCAACAGTGTCCCAAAATAAAACCGAATTGATATTTTGCTTGTCAAATTCTTTAACTTCTCGAGACAACCAGCCAACAAACTTTCCAATCTGTTTCTTAGAAATTACAACCTCCTGTGTATCTAACATTTCTTTAAGCTGGGAAATACTCTTTTGCTGTGCAGAGAATTTACCCCCCATTCCGATGTTATAAAAACAAAATGCACAAGTCCCTTACTCTCGCAAACAGTTACACAATAGCAGTTAGTCGCAAAACCAGGTGGTGTTTCTGTGTGGGGGTGCTGGGCTTTGTTACAACACGTGGCTGCCGTTATAGCCACACAGCCGTTTCCGGGGAAACCCTCCTCAGGAATTCCCCGCGGCTGTGATTAAAAGCAATAAAGTAGCACACGCCAGGCAGAGCTTGGCTGAGCACATGTAATGCCAGGCGGGTTGCGCATCACCACACACGTGCTCCCTGCTCCGCACTGCAACTGCGCCGCCGCTACCACCCCGTGGGGTACACCCCCCCCCACGGGCCTGGAGCCACCCCATCTAAACCCCCCCTGTCCCTCGGGTCTAAATTGGGGTTCACTTACCTCTCTCAGACGAGGTGCGGTCCCACCAGTAACTCAGCAAAAGTTCTAACCCAGAAACGGCTCCCCTAGTTCCTCAGAGGAGTTCTCCGTCCCGTCCTCCTGTGCTCGGGGCTGGTAAAAGCAGCTCCGAAGTCACAGAGGTAGATGACCAGCACAGACGGCCTTTTAAAGTCCAAAAAAACTGGGACTTCCAGGCTAGTAGGGTCTTAAAAGCAAGCCCTCGTCAGGCGCCACCTGCAAAAATTACTGTGTTTTTTTCCTAATTACTTAGGATCAGACAAGGTATCTGCATGGATTAGAAAGGATACAAAAGAGGCTCTTTCAGGTCCCAGGTTTATTCCATTGCGATGGTATGGCAGGAAAGAGGCAGATTCTCTCTGGGACAGGGGTATTCGGGAGAGGGTAATGGGAGTGGCCTTGGATGGCAGCCAATGGGGTAAGGACACAGGGGGTAATACAGGAACTTCAGGTGGGCTACAAAGTCACAGGGGAAGGTCACAGGACAGGAAGAGGGACAGGGAGCCAGGGACCAACCGGAAGAGACAGACAGAGGTATGCTGAATCATTCCTCCTGCCTCATTACAACAAGCAAGTAACGGATATGGCTCAGCTGAGGACTTATTAGTAGCCCATGGAAATGGCTCGTCTGAGGATTCAGGGCAAGAATCTAGCTGCTAAACTGCACGTATTAGCAAGGTCAGGCTATAGCAGCCTATTCATAAAATTGATACTACTGCAGCTAGAGGATGTGATATAAGCAAGAGGTGGTTATTATGTTGCTATATAGAGGATAGATGCAGTAGGTTTGCTGCTAAAAAGCACGTACACAGACGTAACTGGAAAAGGAAAAGGGGTGGTCATCTCACGCTTGCAAGACCCAATAGTAGGAGAGGGGTATGTACCTGATACCAATGAAATTATGCCAAATATACTTAAGTCATTATATTTTGGATTATAAATATAGATGGTGCCTTCAATAAATCGAACTATGCTTTATCAATCACACTGATTTGTTGCATATTTCCCTCGCCGAAGCTCCTCCACACTTAATTACTCCTTTCTCCAGAAAAAAATCTTGCTGCCTGGTAGGAATTGCTAGAGGCAAGACTTTCAAACCAGTCCCCAGTATGATTAGCCCAATGTCCCTGCTTAAATCCATGTATGCTTTTATTAGAAAGAGTGAACTCTTGTAAGTCCCCTGCCCCCTCCCCTTTGTTTTTTTAGTAGCTCTTTGGGCAAGTCCTGTATGCCATTCCAAGTCTTTGTTATCAAATATGTGGAGTGATGTTGCTGCTGTAGCAGCACCCTGAGTTCAGTGGGAACAACTGCAGAGCACTGGGTGCCAGAGCAGTGGGCACGGTGAGAGACTCACCTCCACTGCCATGGCCATCCAGCCACGGGGAGAGCAGCTGGAGCTGCCCCCATTCTGCCAACAGCCGTCTTCCCCCAACATGTGGACTGTGTGGCCATGATTTTGGCAGAATGTGGAAAATGCATTGTTTGAATGTATTTTTATATTGTCTAACATCACCTGACTGGAGCAGTTTGGTAGGCTCTGCCCTGTGGACAGGGCCATGGCAGGGATGGGTGGCTGTCACTTGTACTGGCAGTGTCATTTTTCCAGGCAGGCTCCTGATACAGCTTCAGGGGAAGGCACCAGCTGCTGAATCAGGCCCAGGGAGGAGCAGCAGCAGCACATTGAGGAGACCCTCATCTGCAAAGAGCCCCTCACCCCCTTTGCTCCCCCATGGCAGCACAAGGTGATTCCACTGCAGGTGCAGGGCTGCAACAGACTGGAGACTCCTTCATGCAGGGCTTGGTGCAATCTCGTTCCTGCAGCTGTGCTGGGAGGATGTTGGCTGCACCAGGGGTGTCCATGCCTAGGAATGCTGCTCGGGTCAGGGAGGCAGAGTGTGCACAAAATCTGCATTCAAAGCACTGATCGTGAGCCCCCTGAGCCACTGGCAAGTGCAGCAGCTCTTCCTCATTCTGTGCAAGTGAGAGCCCAGCCTTGGAGCCTCTCCCTGGGAACAGGGAAACACTCTGAATATTGTTCTGAATTTTCAGGGACAGTCAAAACAAGAATCGTTTTGAGGCTGGTGTTGAAGTGTTGGGTTTAGGTGTGTCTGCAGGAAAGAAAGCAGGAATAAATCCCTGCCACAATGAAGGAGAACCTTTGCATGGCCAATTTCTACCCTACAGACACACTGATCATATTGGCCCATTAAATACTTGGGGCAGTGAAGAGTGAAAAGCTCCTTTGAGGAGATAGAAGAGATAAGACATGAAGAAATAATTTTGCTGATGCAGGAAAAGGGATCAGACCCACTGGTCCCTTGGCTCATGCTCAGTTCTGCCAAATCAAGCATGGCTACTTTTAACCGGTCTGTTGGAGAATATTTCAAAAGAACGTGCCCCGTGTAAGAATATTTTGAATTGTCAGGAAGCACCAAGGTGAGAAATATTTTGAGGCAAACCCTGTTTATGTTGGGTTTCAGTGCCTCTGCAATAAAGCAGGGAATAAACCCCTGAAGCAATGAAGAAGAGCAAAGGTGGAATATTTGGATGGTCAGTTTGTTCTCTAATGCTATCGGCCAACTGAATTCAGGGATCATATCATGGGGAGTGCAAAGCTTCTTTTACTGCCAACTCCTGGTTGTGTCCCAGCAGTTTATTTGTTGTGAAGAGAAATAAACAAAATCCCCAACCGACAAGCTGCAGCCCAGAACTGAGTTGGAATTACAGAAATTAAGGCCTTGAAAGTAGCTTTGGAAAGCATAAAATTCCTAGATAGTGTCAAACTCTCAGGCCCGGCCGGGCCCAGGGCTGGCTGCCCTTGGGAAGGGAAGGGGATGGAGCTGGGGTGGGGGTTCTGTGGCCATGGAAACAAGAGAACCAGGGGCGAGCACGTCACAAAGTTGCAGCCCCGCGCTGGGGCTGGGAAGGTTGTGGGTGACACGGACACAGTGGCTAGAGACACAGCAGGAGACACGTCTGGCTCTGCTGTCTGTGCCCACTGCTGGCCATTGGAGTCACCCCACCTTGTTCTAGGGCTGGGGACCAGCTCCTGTCGCTGTCTATCCCAGACAGTTCCCAAATTCAACCGAGATACTTCTGCAAGACAGAAGCATGGGTTCAAACATGGATTCTACTGGAAAAGGAAAGGCCACAGAAGGAAAAGGTGAGGATAGAAAGGAGCTGAAAGGCCTGAGCCTAATGGAGAAAAATCCCACCAGTGTTCAGGGAAAATTGGTCCATGGTGGTCAGAGCTGGCCCTGTGTCAGAGTTGGTGGCTGACAGCTACAGGTGATCCTGCAAGGACACCCATTGCATCAAAATATTCTGTCATTAGTTTACTCTCCTTTCTCCTTTTTGACAGTAGCGAAATCACTCATACTGCCAGCGGGGTCAGGGACTGTGGCCACAGATGACCACAAATTGGACATGGTCAGGAGATGCAAGTCCTGTTTCTTTCTTTGCCATTGTTATAAATGGGTATTGGATGTGTTCAATTTTGTCCAATTAATCAAACCACAAAGTTAAATTTAGCAGTAATTTATTAATAATAGCAATTGTATATAAATGAATACAATTAAAATATATGAGTTATATAAATTTGAATAATTACAAAATCTAGCAGCAATTCAAGTATAATAGGGTTCTGTTGAATAAATCATAACCAAAACCAACCCGGGGATCCCTGACCGAGGTATGGGCAGGGCCATTCCTCACACTGTACCAAATCAGCCAAGCTAAAATCTCACTTATATACTGTTTACTAATGCATATTAATATAAAATTTTCTAGAAAGCTCCTCCTCGTTTCTATTTCTAAAATCTACATCACTCTGTTGTGTTGCTCATGCATCACCAGTGGTCGGGGTCTCTCCTCCTTTCGGGGTCTTGTTTCCGATGAAGGCTCTAGGTCTTCCTCAGTGTTCGCTGTGTGACCTCTCAGGTAGAGCAGGTGCACTAAAGTTATATAAATAAATATATGTTCCCACAACAGGCCTCAGTCCAGTGTCCAGTGGTTTGGAATCATCCTAATTTGGCTCAATTCAAGGTTGAAAACCTATTCCTAAACACTTGTTCTTAGACCTACACCCTTCCCATCCTGCCTCCCACCTAACATCTGGATGAAAGATTTTTTTCTGCTTTAACCATTTCCTTCATATTTTTTTTTCTTTATAGCAATTAAATATAATTTTTGATTAATTATAATGCAACAATTTTGCCAACATTGTTACAATTTAATCAGTACGAATCACATATATAACACCATTGATGTTGGGTCTCACTACAGATGAATTTCCTGTTCTTCCTCTGCTTGGTGATTGGGTCCAACACTGAGGATGATATTACGGTGCTACAAAACCACCAGCAAGGCCTGCCTGCTTGCTGAGAGCTCTTTGAGGTTTGCAGAAATAGCACTCACAGCTGTGTGGGTCTACTGGGTATTCACAAAAGGTCACCACCAATAAGAAATCTTTCCTCCCCTCTTATCATTGGAGCTTTCCACCTTTCCCTTCAGACCTGATAACTCAATAGTGTTCAGAGGAATTAAACACAGGCTAGATTGGAAAAAAATAAAACCTAAGAAATTTTCTCAAGAATTCCTAAGTCCCTCTAGACCTTCAACCATTGGACATGTATATGGTACGATAAAGGAGGAGGTTCATCTAACTCACCTCTTCCTTTGTGATCAGGGCTCAGCCTCAGAGAGAGGTATGGTGGGATCTGGGCCACTCTCTGGCAGGAGGAAGTGTCTTGTGCCAGTCTGGAGAGCCTGTGCACATTGCCAGGGAACAGTTCTGCCCTGCAGGTGCCCCCTGCCATGAGCTGTGCTGCTCCCAGTGCCCCATGGTTCTGTAGGGCTGCTCAGCTGTGGGGCAGGGAGAGGATCAGGAGGCTGCATGTGCAGCTGAGCCATTGCTGGAAGCACAGGGCTCTGGGCTCCCTGCTGTCCCAGGGCAGCCCAGAGGCCAGGCTGCTGCCCTGGGAGCTCTGTGCAAGTGGGTCAGGGTGTGGCCCTGGCCTGCCCCAAGGGGCTGCTGGCAGGAACATGTTTCCCTGGGCAGCTATATAGAGGTTTCCAGAAAATGTATCCCATGCAACATGGAGCTTCAGATGCTTTCGATTTTGCATTATTTTATGTTATATTTTGTGTCTCCACTGTGCAGGCCTGACTGTCTACCCTCATGCCAAGAGGTTTTCCCTGGCAAGTTCCTCTATGCTCCTTCCCTCCAAGCTGTTGCCTCCCATCCAGAAAAGCTCTCCTCCTACTAAGCCATAGAAGATGTGCAGCAGAGGGCAGGAGAATGGGAAAAAGGGTAATGTCTGTGATGACAACGTAAGAAATAACAGGGAGCTCCATTCAGAGGGAAAAGGACATAAGGTAAGGAGACAATGCTAAGTCAAGTGCAGATTTTCAGCTTATGCCCTGTAGGCAGAGCTTGCAGACCTTTTCCTTTGGTATGATCCCAGGGAAGTAGCTGAGCCAAGGAAGTGCTCAGCTGGACACTGCACTTCAGGCTGTCTTTGCAATGGGGGTGTAGTGCAGACTTCACATCCTCATTGTGCATGAAGAGCAGGAGAGGACTTTGAATGGTTTCCGGGCTCTGTTGTGGCTCCTGCTCTGCCTTTGGCTGAGAAAGCCCCAACAAGCAGTCAGAGCAGCTCAGGTTTTCCCATCTGGCCTAGCAATCCTCCTACATTTAGTAACTTATGGATATCTGTGAACCATGTCTATGTCTTGATGGTGTTTTAAGTCAACTCTGTCTGCTTGGGAGGGAAAGAGGCGTTTGCTGGAACAGGCAGTCCTGCAAAATCGGTTCCAACTTGTCTCAGCTTCTGAGTTGTGCAGCCATGGCCTTCTGCACAGTTGTCTCTGATGCTGTTTCTAGACTTCATCAGCTTCTAGGCAGCTGTGTGCCCTGGCATGGCTTTGTCCAGAGGGAAAGGATGGGAGGTGGCCATGGGGAGAGCAGCCCAGAGCCCAGCCACATGATTGCCTTTGCAGCAGAGCCAGCACCTGCAGTTGTTTTGGGTTTGCCGTGGGGTGCAGGAGGAGGCAGGTGAACAACTGCTTTGGTAGACAGAATGTCCAATCAAAGGCTCGTGTACTTGATGTCAGCCTTGAAGAGAAAGGGCCCAATGTATCCCTGACAGGATCTGATCCTTTCACTGGAGTTGCAACAGGTCCTGATTTGGCTCTTCAGTTATGCCAGAATGATGGCATAGCAAGCATGGGCGTGCATCTGCTCCCAAAGCCTCCACTCCCCCTCCTGGCCATGGCATGGGGGCCCTGGAGAAACCTGGGCTGGCAGAGACCTTCCAGAGAGCAGCAGGGCAGGGAGCTCTGCTGAACTTCCTGGATACCAGTGAGCCTGAGATGATGGAGGTGTGGGAGCTGGAGAGCAGCGAGCATCCCAAGAGCTCAGCAGCTTCTGGGCTGAAAGGCTGCTGGGGAACTGAAAGAGGGAAGGGCAGCAGCAGAAGGAATGAGGGGCTTGAGAAAAGCAGGTTTTGACATCCTGCAGAATGGCTTTGTGGGGATGTGGCTGGAGATCAGCAGTTGCTGTGAGGTTCCTAAGGGGCAGGGATGGAACAGTGATCTAAACCCATTCCCATACTATCCAAAAGGCCAGTGGAGGCAGTGGCACCCCTGAACATACTGATGCCAAACATGTGGATTCCAGATGTGGAGATTCTTTCTGACCCCCAGGTGCTCTACAGGCACCTAACTCCCAGAGCTCTATAGGCTCCTGCTCTGAGCTCTTAGGCTCTTACTTGTCGGGTAATCTTCTAAATAAGCAAAGCAGCTAATAGTTAAAAAGGTTATTTATTACAAAGCACATCTTATTACAAAGCACATCAGTCTCAAAAGGCAATACCAAAAGCAATGGCAAGCAATGACAAAAGCAGTAGCAATAAGCAAATGGCTATAAGCCAGAGTGGCTAAAAGCAACACCTCTCCCAATACATACTGTTATATAGCATTTTTCCAACAAGCTAAGATGTAAACTCAGACCACCACTCTTTAACCTATTAGAATTCTAGTTTCTTAGCTCACCAGGTTATGTATAACACTACACATAGCATCTATCTAAGAAATGTAAGCAATATTCTTGCTATAACTGTATTATGGCTAAGTCCTGTCAACAACTGTGGGCTTAGAGCCTCTACTGAAGATATCAGTGTTTTCGCAACCTACAACCGAACAGAAGCTACTGCTGTGGAATCCAGACCTTTTACTCACTAAAGACATCAGAACTCACCCTAAGACTTATTCAATCCCTGCACTCTGACTTCTCTCTGAAGAATTCAGAGAGACCCCTAACTCACTGACTCCATCACATGGCCTTCCAGCATTTGCCAACCAGACTCATCCTCCCAGGTAACAGTGGCCTTTCCTATTTTGCCTGACCTGTCTGTGAAAGCAGCAGAACCTTGCACTGACACACGACTGGTTTTGGGTCTCAAAGACAACTGTCTTTGCTACTTGCAGTAGCTTATGACTGGGCAGATGACAAGCAATCTGTCGTGCAAAATCTTGCAGTGCACTTTGCAAGGAACACTATTAACAAAGCCTCCTTCAAAGAACTCCTGTTCCACAAGAAATATAATCCTTTCAGGGTCCACTGCTATCAAGTGCACGCATCATAGACAACATTTGATTATCAGTCGGGCAAACAATTCCAACACCATCCTTGCTGTCTTTTGCAGCTGATGCAGCATAATAACCCACTCCAGAATGTGCAAAGGATCAGACCATGTGTCATTCCACTGGCCAATGATACCTGTAGGATGTAAATCCAGATTTGTGATAAACACAGGGATATCAATGGAAGGATCTACTTGGTATACCTGATGAGTAGAAAGACCTTGCTGCAGCCTGCTGCAGTGTATCAGGCTACAATGACAACCCTGTGGAAAAACTTTCCATTGATATCTCTGCCCTGGCTCAGAACTGTTCACTGCAGGCACCGTAAAAACAAATTTTGGCCTATCTTCAGGACACAAGGGGATTGTCAATACGCAATCCTTCAAGTCAATGACCAAAATGTCCCATCCAGCAGGGAGCATGGTGGGCAAAGGCATAGCAGGCTGCAATGCCCCCATGCTCTCCATCACTGCATTTGAACCAATTGACGAAGGGCTATCAACTTAATTTTTGGTATGGACCACTAGTTCTGCCAAACAGGGGTATCAGTCAACCACCATAAAGGCATCATAGGATAATTCCTACCCTTCACCTCAATAACCCCGATCAGAAATTTGCCTCAATTCGCACTACCTAGGCTGCCAAACCTCCGAGTTGAATTTGAGGTGGGATGGTGCCTCATCAGAGTGCACAACATATGTGCGTGCTGGTCGGAGATATTCATTGTGATGCATGAAAGGCAAGAAAAATACCTTTCAGCCAATTTAGTCAAAAGGATATGTTTATTTCAGTGCTGGGCGAAGATGCAGGATGTCTCCAAAAGGTGTGTGTACCCTCGGCAGATTTTTGTCCTTATATTATTTACAAAAATCATGCATATTCAAAAACACCTACACACATTTATTACCGGTAACCGCCCTTTCCCCGCTTAATATTAAAATTAGCTGTATGCTCATTGCAGCTATGTAGTATTCCCTTGGTTTTGGGGTGGTGGTTTTCAATTTGAGTAGAAGGGTTGTAAGAAATGAAGTAAGGATCGTCTACCTCGCTCTAAACTCTTTCCCTGTCTCGTTACCATGGCTACCTGACTTGTTAGTCCCTTTATTCATTTATTGCCTTCAGTGTCAAAATTTATAACTGATGGGTTTCTTTTGGCTAACTGTAAGCATTTTCTAATGTATATCAGATTCACTTATTGTTTCCATATGTATATTTTGCTGCTTCTGCATATTATATGACCAAACTTTGTCAACTTCTAATCCCCCTGCTAGGATATATATGTTTAAGGGTTACATTCCTAACCTCTAGCTCCTAAGTTTTTCAAGATATCTACCCCATAACGCATTCCCTAAACATGCAATTCTTAAAACTATAAAATAATAGTACAAATATTATGGCTCATTCCCCCTTTTCTATAAAATTAGTAAGTTCTTTTACTAGTACCTAAGTCCTTTATCCTCATACTGAGGCACTGTGTCTCTTAAAGCCGCACTGAATGCTCTCGTCAATGAAGTTAGAATTGCTACTCGTTGCAATATCCTCCAATTCCAAATGAACATTTTAATACACATAATCATACTAACTCCAACTAAAATTAATAGTACAATAATTGGATGAACCAATGTGTTGAGTATTCCAGTTCCTTAAGGTGACCATCCAAAGAGCTCATCCCACCAACGGTAAGAAGTGTCTACTTCAAATCTTTTGAAAGCTCTTCTTATGATTTATGTGTCGTGGTGTAGTGTGATCAGAGTCTTTCTCCCTTTGTTCTTAATTTCTTTGAGAGTCTCCTTTAAGTCCTCATGCTTCAATAGCTGCTTGACTAAAGTCAAATTCATCCTGATAGGTACAGGCGATATTTCCTGTACTGAAGTCAGATTTGCTTTTATATATTGGTGCCATATCACAGGTGCTTGATAAGAAAAGTCACAACCTTCAATTCTAACAAAGTTGCAAATACAGAGATTGGACTGGGCTTCCTTTATAGCAAATTTGTCTTCCTGAATTGTGGAGCATGGTGTTCTGAGACACCCACAATCCTGGCCTCTGTGAACAAGTAAGCTTGTCTGGTTGGCCAAGTGAACTTGGAAGTGGCAAATGCTTTTCTCTGTATCCAGACAGGTATTTTGGTCATTGTTTATGTTTCCTTCACATATAAACCCCAATTGTTTCCTCAATGTACAAGACTCTGTATTAATAGTCTGCCATTTCCCTTTGACCTTCTGTGCCCATTTCCTGTGCTCAGAAGGGAATAGGATGGCTCCTTCATGGTTCAATCCTAAGGTAATTATTGGATGTGTCAGATTCACTGATGCATTAGGTATAGTTAGAACAAAGGCAGTTACCATACTTGTTACAGGATCATAAGTGAAATTAACTAGGACCCACCATGACTGGAGCTCTTTTTCTAAATCAGAAGCATTATCCCAAACTATTCTGACAATCTCCGCAGGGAATGTGCCTTTACCATCTTCCCTGATAATCGAGGCATCTACGGATCGCATCCATAATTGTGCTTGTACACATCCAAGGGCTAAGGACATGTTTTCATTAGTCGCTTCCATTGCATGCACTATTAGTCCGTGGTCTTGTTCTTCTATACTTTTCCACTCCGGTAATATTTTGGAAAATTTCCACTGTCTAGTATCTAAGGCTAGTAGAGAAGATTGTAGAGGTTGTTGTAATTTAACTGTGTCGCTACCAGTTGCAGCCAATTTATTCATTAACATTTCCGACTCCATAGTGTTCAAGATTCCCAATCCTGTCCCCAGTATCCCAGTAAGATCTCTTTTCTGTCTGACCATGTCAGGAGCATGTTTCTGTAACCAAGTGGTCCAGTCCATAAAGGAAGTGTTAAGGATTTGGGTACATTCTTATTGTATAGCAGAAGCATTTACTTGTATTTCCATTTCTACTCGCTTCAGGGATCACTCTGGATTCAGTAATCATCTTTGGGTCCCTACTCTCTTCATAGTACAAGGTCCAATTTTGGTAATTACTGGCTGAATTGTTCTCCTTGAGGTAGTTTGGGTTCGAGTGACTGTGGTTTCTTCTGGTCTCTGGGTCAGTGGATTTTCTGCAGTCTCATCTATTTGGGGTTCAACACAATCCTGAGTAATATTGTAATCTAATCTACACCCCTTAACTGCACACCTTCAATTTTAAGTCTAAACTCAGAACAGGTAGACAAACAGGTCTCACAACATCCAGAATCAATTCAAAGTCGTTCATAGGATTCTGGTGATACTTAGGAAATCCAACCTGAAAAAATGTTTATTCACAACCCCAAACATTTTTCCCTTCCCTGGCACTTGCATTGGTAACCTTCATCATTTGGGATAACATTCTACGGGAGTAAGCATCATAAGCATTTCCATGGCTAAAAAATCTCCCAGTTGTACTATATATATGTGGTGTTGCATTAACTTTGGTCACAGTTATGGCCATAATCATGAGAAATACAGTTCTCCAGGCTAACATTTCTATCAAAAATCTATTCATCTTTCTCAAGGAAATTTCCAATTCAGTTCATTATCACCCAGTGTTGCTTTCCAAGGAGCTTCTGGAGCATTCTTTACTTGCATATGATGAATCCAAGCCTTCTGTTCCTTACTCTTGATTGCAGTATTAGTGGTGAGAAGCACCTGTAACGCTCCTTCCCACTGAGGCTCCAGAGTCTTTTCTGTAAAAGACTTAACATACACATAATCTCCAGGTTGTGTGCCATGTACTGGGCCATCTAGTTCTCTGCTCCTAGCTCCAGCCACATGCTTCTCAATTTCTCTGGGTTGTTTGTTCAGAGGCACCATATATCTGTGTAGAGTTTCTTCTCCTACTTGGGCCAGTGTTCCCTTGTTGTAATGAGGTAAGGGGAATGATTCAGCATACCTCTGTCCATCTCTTCCGGTTGGTCCCTGGCTCCCTGTCCTTCTTCCTGTCCTGTGACCTTCCCCTGTGACTTTGTAACCTACCTAGAGTTCCTGTATACTGAACCGAGACCTCGTTTGTCCTTACCCCATTGGCTGCCATCCAAGGCCACTCCCATTACCCTCTCCCGAATACCCCTGTCCCAGAGAGAATCTGCCTCTTTCCTGCCATACCATCGCCATGAAATAAACCTGGGACCTGAAAGAGCCTCTTTTGTATCCTTTCTAATCCATGCAGATACCTTGTCTGATCCTAAGTAATTAGGAAAAAAACACAGTAATTTTTGCAGGTGGCGCCTGACGAGGGCTTGCTTTTAAGACCCTACTAGCCTGGAAGTCCCAGTTTTTTTGGACTTTAAAAGGCCGTCTGTGCTGGTCATCTACCTCTGTGACTTCGGAGCTGCTTTTACCAGCCCCGAGCACAGGAGGACGGGACGGAGAACTCCTCTGAGGAACTAGGGGAGCCGTTTCTGGGTTAGAACTTTTGCTGAGTTACTGGTGGGACCGCACCTCGTCTGAGAGAGGTAAGTGAACCCCAATTTAGACCCGAGGGACAGGGGGGGTTTAGATGGGGTGGCTCCAGGCCCGTGGGGGGGGGTGTACCCCACGGGGTGGTAGCGGCGGCGCAGTTGCAGTGCGGAGCAGGGAGCACGTGTGTGGTGATGCGCAACCCGCCTGGCATTACATGTGCTCAGCCAAGCTCTGCCTGGCGTGTGCTACTTTATTGCTTTTAATCACAGCCGCGGGGAATTCCTGAGGAGGGTTTCCCCGGAAACGGCTGTGTGGCTATAACGGCAGCCACGTGTTGTAACAAAGCCCAGCACCCCCACACAGAAACACCACCTGGTTTTGCGACTAACTGCTATTGTGTAACTGTTTGCGAGAGTAAGGGACTTGTGCATTTTGTTTTTATAACATCGGAATGGGGGTAAATTCTCTGCACAGCAAAAGAGTATTATTTCCCAGCTTAAAGAAATGTTAGATACACAGGAGGTTGTAATTTCTAAGAAACAGATTGGAAAGTTTGTTGGCTGGTTGTCTCGAGAAGTTAAAGAATTTGACAAGCAAAATATCAATTCGGTTTTATTTTGGGACACTGTTGGAAATTTATTAACTTCTAAAATACAGAAAGGTGATACCACTGCTGCTTTATTTTTGCCTATATTTTTAAATGTTCACAAACAATTATCACAATTAGAAAACAATGATCAACCACAGGAAAATTCTTTAAAGCCCCCTATACCTAATTTGGAACCTTCTGTCCCTAAATTAAAAAGTAAATTAGAAATACCTCAAGAAACTACTAATTCTAAAGATCCCCCGAAATATACAGACTTAGAAACTTCTGAACAGCCTGCTACAAACTTGCTTCTGTATCCATCTCCGTCAGCCTTGCCTTCTGAGCATACTAATTTAGAAAATCACCCTTCTCTAGTGCAGACAGAGAAACCTGTAGTACCTTCTTACAATATGCCTTTTTCTCCAAATAATCCGTTCCTGCATCCAGCACCTATACCTCAGTATTTTTCTGGCTGTTTTAACCAATTCTTCCAACCTTGTAACCTTACACCATCTCCTAACCCTTCTATTCACACCGGGAGGGAGGAGCCACACCCCGGAGCAGGAGCGGGAGGGAGAGGGGAAGCATGTGTCTCAGTTACACAGCCACAGACTGCAGAGGCACAGAATCAATTAACCCCTAACGTACCAGTTAACCCTGAACCTGACCGTATTTTGGATTCAGCCCCTATTCATTATGTAGGTAAAAATAATGGTAGAAGAAGCTACCAACCATTATCATACCAGGACTGTAAGGAAATTTGCAAATTACAACATACATTTGGGAGGCAAAGTGAAATATTTAAAGGCATTTTAAAAGCAACTTTTACATCAAATGAACTTGTTCCGCATGCTTTAACGGACCTTTTCAGGTGTTTGCTAACCCCAGCTGAATATGAATTATGGTCTAATATTTGGAAACGTTCCTTAAGCAGTCTTTTAATAGAGCTTCACCAAAATCCTGAACATTCTAAGGATTCTGATAATAATGAACTTACATTAAATCATTTATGTGGGGAGGGGGAAATACACTGCCCTGAAAAGCAAACTAAATTGTTGTCTAAATTTATTTTGGAGAAGGTTTGTGATGCTGCTGAAAACGCCTTTATCAAATTGCCAACGGTTGAAGTAACTAGTAGTTATGTTAATATTAAATAATATTCTTCTGAGACTTTTTTAAGCTTTGTAGATCGCTTAAAGGCACAGGTGAAATGACAGGTGCATAATCCAGCCATGCAGGCAGAACTGATTAGAGAATTAGCAGAGAAAAACGCCAATCAAGCTTGTCGGAGAGTTATCCTCAGTCTGCCACTATACCCAGAGCCAACCCTAGCACAGATGATAGAAGCCTGCACCCACAGAGCGGATATGTTCAGTACTCCAGAGAGGACCCCGAGTCCAGCACCACCTGAGCCTTCAGCACCTGAACTACCACAGATGAAGAAGCCGCAGATGTCATCACAGCAACTGAAAAACATCACCTGTTTCCAGTGTCAGCAGCAAGGACATATGGCTAGAGACTGTCCTCAGAACAGGAAACAGAATAAATTCAACAAACAAAAAAACTAGAAATGAGGCGCGAGCCTGTTACAAACACCATAATGCGCCAGGATATAAATTCTACAGGCTATACTCTAGCAAAAGACTCTCCCTTAAAAATAAAGGGGGAGGAGGGGATGGACAATGTGGGTATAACAGATAATGTAAATGTTAAATGTTCTCTTGACCAAGTCAGGCAGTCTTGTGGCCGTGTTAGGCTCCAGACTACCAAAGGTTTTCATTTCAGATCTGCTGAGTGGACTATCATCCTGGTGGACGTTTCGAGCCCCCTAATTGATAGGATGGTTTGCCACACAGAGCGTGAGTATTTTGTTGTGGGAGACACAGCACACACACCTTTAGAACTTGAGATAGCACCTATGATCATAAAGGGAAAAATATCCAGTGTTATCATATTAGCACAATGCTCTCAGCCACCTTTCTATTTGCGTGAGGGGCAAGTTCTGGCCCAAGCTTTTCCTATTCCAGAAGATATCACAGCAGATGATAAGTCACCAGAGGTTTACTGGGCAGAGACGGTATGTGAAGAAAAGCCTTCCCTAGCATGCAACCTGACACATAAATCAGACCATCTACATGTGCAAGGTGTTCTGGACACAGGCTCAGATGTAACCATTATACCTGAAAGGATGTGGCCTTCACAGTGGGAATTGCAGCCTGTGGCTGGGCAAATTCAGGGTATAGGAGGAGTTAAATTGGCTAAAATAGCAAAAAGCATTGTGCAGATTGAGGGACCGGACGGCAAATTGGCCAGTGTTCGTCCGTTTGTAATTGATTACAAGTGTCCCTTGTGGGGAAGAGATGGAAAAACTTGTAGAGGAGCAATTAGCAAAAAATCACATAGAAGAAACAACAAGCCCCTGGAATTCTCCAATCTTTGTAATAAAAAAAACAGGGAAAGACAAATGGAGATTATTACATGACCTTAGGGAAATAAATAAAGTAATTCAAGCCATGGGATCTCCCCAACCTGGGATGCCTTCTCCAACTATGTTACCTAGAGATTGGCAATTGGCAGTATTAGACATTAAAGATTGTTTTTTCCAAATCCCATTACACCCTGAAGGTGCTCCCAGGTTTGCATTCTCAGTACCATCATTGAACAGAGAGGCTCCAATGAAGAGATACCACTGGAAAGTGCTTCCACAGGGTATGAAGTGCAGTCCTGCTATTTGCCAGTGGTATGTAGCTTCATTGTTGTCTCCTGTGCGTGCACAGAGAAAAGACGCAATAATACTACATTATATCGATGATATCCTGGTGTGTGCTCCTGATAACTTCATACTCCAAAACACGCTTGACCTAGTAGTTAAAGTTTTAACCTCTGCTGGATTTCAATTACAGGACAACAAGGTTCAAAGGATGCCGCCTTGGAAGTATCTGGGCCTAGAGATCACTGCCAGGACCATTGTTCCACAGAAATTAGAAATTAATTGTAATCCCAAAACTCTAGCAGATCTCCACTCTTTGTGTGGTTCGTTGAACTGGGTAAGACCTTGGTTAGGCCTCACTACTGAGGACTTACAACCCCTTTTTAATTTATTGAAAGGGGAGAGAGAGCTGGTTTCTCCCAGGGAACTGACACCTGAGGCAAAAGCTGCAATTGAAAAGGTACAGAAAGCTCTGTCTGAGAGGCAGGCTCACCGCTATCAGCCTGAACTGCCTTTCAATTTCATTGTTCTGGGGAAACTGCCACACTTACATGGTTTAATATTTCAGTGGGTTGAGGGGCAGAGGGACTCACTCCTAATCATAGAATGGGTCTTCCTCTCCCACCAAAGATCCAAAAATATTACACAACCACAGGAGCTTATGGCTCAGTTGATTCAAAAAGCAAGAATGAGGCTGCGTGAACTGTTCGGTTGTGATTTCACATGCATACACCTGCCAGTTAAACTTTCTGGGGAGGGAAAGAATTCTCCTGAAAGGCCGACAAAAGAGATGTTTGAACATCTGCTACAAAGCAATGCCAGCCTCCAGATATCTCTGGATAGCTACAGTGGACAGATATCTGTTCACAGCCCAGCACATAAGTTGTTTAATGAGGAATTCCACCTCATCCCTCATGAGAAGAGGAGCAGGAGACCGCTCGAGGCACTCACAGTGTTCACAGATGCATCAGGGGTCTCTCATAAGTCGGTGATGACTTGGAGAAATCCCCAGACTCAGCATTGG
The DNA here is from genome assembly GCF_903797595.1 of Erithacus rubecula. Lineage (NCBI taxonomy): Eukaryota > Metazoa > Chordata > Aves > Passeriformes > Muscicapidae > Erithacus > Erithacus rubecula. The sequence continues at coordinate 49,937 of NW_027636056.1, read as the reverse complement.
GAAGCTGATGTTGAGTTTGTGGAGGGGTCACCCCAAATTGCAGAACTGGCTGCAGCGGTGAGAGCCTTTGAGAAGTTCTCAGAGCCTCTTAATCTGGTAACAGATTCAGCTTATGTTGCTGGGGTAGTGTCTAGAGCTGAGCAGGCAGTGCTTAAAGACATTGATAATGAGCAGCTCTTTAGGCTGCTGTCAAAACTAATCTATTTGGTTTCACACAGAGAGCATCCCTTCTATGTGATGCATGTGAGGTCACACATGGATTTGCCAGGTGAGATCACAGAAGGGAACCGTATGGCAGACACTCTTGCAGCTCCAGCTGAAAAGGCACACCTTCCTGACATCTTCCAACAGGCAATGCTGAGCCACCAGCAATACCACCAGAATGTACCAGGTTTGGTTCGTCAGTTCCAGCTAACACGGAGTCAGGCTAGAGCCATTGTGGCCACCTGTCCCAGCTGCCAGCTCCAGGCCATGCCATCGCTGGGTACAGGGGTCAACCCTCGGGGCCTTGGCAGCTGTGAGGTGTGGCAAACAGACATCACACACATTCCTAGCTTTGGATGCCTCAAATATGTTCATGTGAGTATTGACACATATTCAGGTGCAGTTTATGCCTCAGCTCACGCAGGGGAAAAGGCAGCACATGCAAAACAACACCTAGTAGAAGCCTTCTCAGTTCTGGGGATCCCTAGAGAAATAAAAACAGATAATGGCCCAGCATACATATCCAAGGAGTTCCTGGAATTCACCCAGCAGTGGGGAGTAAATCATAAAACAGGCATCCCATACTCCCCTACAGGCCAAGCTGTGATCGAACGCACACACCAGACACTCAAACAAGTTCTAGCTAGGCAAAGCAGTTCAACTGTGTGGATGTCTCCCCAGCAAAAGCTCTGTAAAGCTCTGTTCACAATGAATTTCTTGAACTGTTCATTTGAAAATATGAGTCCTCCTGTGGTCTGTCATTTTAACAGCAGTAAACAGTTTAAATTGTCTCAGCACCCACCAGTGTTGATTAGGGATCCAGAAACATGGAAAACCAAGGGTCCCTATGAGCTAATAACCTGGGGAAGGGGTTATGCATGTGTATGCACTCCCTCAGGCCCTCGGTGGATTCCCCAAAAGTGGGTTAAACCTTTTGTTCCCAAAACTCCAGCTACAGCAGAAGAGGATGAGAAGCAAGTAACAGTTGCTTCGAAAAGAAGACGCCGCAGAGGAAAAGAAAACAAAAATTTCATGAAGGAATACCCTTCCACAGAAAGAGACTTATAACATGTTTTAAAATGTTTGTTTTTCCTTTTAGAAAAAAGCTACCCTCCAGTTAACCCTGTGAAGAACCTCATCCAAGTTGTCTTCTTGTTAACACTGAGCAGTTCAGCAGCTGCATGGATTGTCCCTCAGCCACGTCAAAACATCTGGGTAACCCTGGCACAGACACTCAAACAGGAAAACATATGCCTGTCCACAGCAGCAGCAACAGACCCTATGTCCACCTGCCTGGTAGGAGTCCCACTAAAAGTTAGTGAGTATTCAGGCAGCTTTGACACACACATACCTAAAAAAACACCTGAATTATTCACTGTATCACCTAAGCAGTCAGCACAGATCAAAGGTAATCCTTTAAAGGAGCTGCTGCCAAAATTGCCCAGAGCAGCCCAGGAACTCCAAGAGTTAGAGCTGCTTGGTTCCTACCCAGCAACATACTGCATTCATTTTAGCGATTATCCAACACTCACTGACACTGAAGGCTTTCATCTCATCTGTCCTGGTTTGAAAGGACAGGTGTCTGCCAGTAAGGGCAGAAGTTTCCCTTTAGATGCAAGCACGCTGTCTCTGTGCTTAGTCCACAGCTAGGATGTGCCAATGGCAGACGGGAACGAAGGCAGGAGGGAGGGGGGAGGGGCGGCAACGGCCACGCTGGTCTCGGGCGGGAACGGGCTGCAGCGGCGGCTCCTCGCTCACCGTTTTGATCCGGGGGATCAGCAGTGTCCGCAGAGGCAGGAGGCTGGAACGGGGCAGATGCAGGGCAGGTGGTCACAGAGGGTCTGGCTCTGCTGTGCTCGGCCGCGTGGCTGAACGATCCCAGGCGTCCTGCTCCCAGCTCGCCGGAAACGCGAGTGCCCTCCCGGAAGCCTCAGAGGCCCCTCCGGGGCCGTCCCCACCCACCCCTTTGCCTGGACCCATCAGGGACCCTGGGTGTAGCCCGGCCAGCTCCATTGGCATGATAATGGGAAAAATTCTTTCAATTGACACAGTAACAGAAAAACACTCAACCCCCGACATTATACACCCCGAATTTTTCCATGCCATCATGCTACATCATATTGAAACCTTTAAATTATATACATACATGTAGTTACAGGCACAGTATCATATATAGTTCACCCTAGAACATGGTCCCCTTGGGGTATGCATCGGGTCTCTCCATCCTTTTGCATCACCCACCAAATGCAACCTGGTCCTTGAGTGAAAACCACCCCACGAACAGGATTGTCTTTGCTGGAAGCAGAGTTCACCCAGACAGTTTTCCCTTACATGCCTCCCAGGTGTACCACTGGAACCTTATCTCCATCTGCTGCTCCCAAGGGCTCTGACTGGGCAGGGCCTGCTCGGTTAGTGGAAAATCGGGTATTCACTAACCATTTGGCCTTTGGTAGATTGATCTCCCAGTTCTTGAAAGTCCCCCCACCAAGTTCCTTTAAGGTGGTCTTAAGCAGACCATTGCACCGTTCGACTTTCCCAGCCGCTGGTGCATGGTAGGGAATATGGTACACCCACTCGATGCCATGTTCTTTAGCCCAGGTGTTTATAAGGCTATTTTTGAAATGAGTCCCATTGTCTGACTCAATTCTTTCAGGGGTACCATGCCTCCAGAGGACTTGCTTTTCCAGACCCAGGATGGTGTTCCGAGCAGTGGCGTGGGGCACAGCGTAGGTCTCCAACCATCCGGTGGTGGCTTCTACCATGGTCAGCACGTAGCGCTTGCCCTGGCGGGTCTGAGGCAGTGTGATATAGTCAATCTGCCAGGCCTCTCCGTACTTATATTTGGACCATCGCCCCCCATACCAGAGGGGCTTCACCCGCTTCGCCTGTTTGATGGCAGCGCACGTGTCACAGTCATGAATAACATGAGAGATGCTGTCCATGGTTAGATCCACCCCTCGGTCTCGTGCCCACTTATAGGTGGCGTCTCTGCCCTGATGGCCTGAGGCATCATGGGCCCATCGAGCCAGGAACAGTTCTCCCTTGTGTTCCCAATCTAAGTCTATCTTTGAGACCTCTATCTGTGCAGCCTGATCTACCTGCTCGTTGAGCCTGTGTTCTTCATTACCCCAACTCTTGGGAACATGGGCATCCACAAGACGGACTTTCACGGCGAGCTTCTCTACCCGAGTGGCAATGTCTTTCCACTCATCAGCAGCCCTGATTGGTTTTCCTCTACCTTGCCAGTCAGCCTTTTTCCACCTTTCCAGCCAACCCCACAGAGCACTGGCTACCATCCACGAATCAGTGTAAAGGTAGAGCTTTGGCCATTTCTCTCTCTAAGCAATGTCCAAGGCCAGCTGAACAGCTTTGAGTTCAGCAAGTTGACTCGATCCACCTTCTCCTTCGGTAGCTTGTGCAACCTGTCATGTGGGGCTCCATACGGCAGCTTTCCACTTCCGGTTCATCCCCACAATGCGGCAGGAACTGTCGGTGAAAAGGGCGTAGCGTGTTTCATCTGCTGGCAGCTGGTTGTACGGTGGAGCTTCTTCAGCCCGGGTCACTTGCTTCTGCTCCTCTTCATCAGCGAGACCAAAATCTTCACCTTCTGGCCAGTTCGTAATTATCTCCAAAATCCCAGGGCGATTTGGGTTACCAATACAGGCGCGCTGCGTGATGAGGGCAATCCACTTGCTCCATGTGGCGTCGGTGGCATGGTGAGTAGAGCGAACCTTTCCTTTGAACATCCACCCCAGCACTGGCAGTCGGGGTGCCAGGAGAAGTTGTGCTTCTGTGCCAATCACCTCTGAGGCAGCTTGAACTCCCTCATAGGCAGCCAAGATTTCCTTCTCTGTGGGAGTGTAGTTGGCTTCAGATCCTTTGTAGCTTCTTCTCCAGAATCCCAGGGGTCGGCCTCGGGTCTCACCAGGCACCTTCTGCCAAAGGCTCCAGGACAGACCATGGTTCCCAGCTGCAGAGTAGAGCACATTCTTTACCTCTGGTCCTGTCCTGACTGGGCCAAGGGCCACTGCATGAGCGATTTCCTGTTTGATCTGCGCAAAAGCTTGCTGTTGTTCAGGGCCCCAATGGAAATCGTTCTTCTTGCGAGTGACCTGGTAGAGAGGGCTCACAATCTGGCTGTACTCAGGGACGTGCATTCTCCAAAAACCGATAGCACCTAGAAAAGCTTGTGTCTCCTTCTTGCTTGTTGGTGGGGAAATTGCAGTGATCTTATTGATGACCTCAGTGGGGACCTGGCGCCGTCCATCCTGCCACTTCACTCCCAGGAACTGGATCTCTCGGGCAGGTCCTTTGACTTTGCTCTTTTTAATGGCGAAACCGGCTCCCAGCAAAATCTGGATGATCTTCTCTCCTTTCTCAAACACCTCCATTGCTGTGTTCCCCCACACAATGATGTCATCGATGTACTGCAAATGTTCTGGAGCCTCACCCCTCTCCAGTGCAGCCTGGATCAGCCCGTGGCAGATGGTGGGGCTGTGCTTCCACCCCTGGGGCAGTCGGTTCCAGGTGTACTGCACGCCCCTCCAGGTGAAAGCAAACTGAGGCCTGCACTCTGCTGCCAAAGGAATGGAGAAGAATGCATTTGCAATGTCAATGGTGGCATACCACCTTGCTGCCTTGGACTCCAGCTCGTACTGGAGTTCCAGCATGTCCGGCACGGCAGCGCTCAGCGGTGGAGTCACTTCATTCAATGCCCGATAGTCCATAGTCAGTCTCCATTCTCCATCAGATTTCTGCACAGGCCAGATAGGACTGTTGAAGGGTGAGTGGCTCTTGCTGACCACCCCTTGGCTCTCTAGATCACGGATCATTTTGTGGATGGGGATCACAGCATCTCGATTTGTCCGATACTGCCGGCGGTGCACTGTCATGGTGGCAATTGGCACCTGTTGCTCAGTCACTTTCAGGAGTCCTACTGCAGAGGGGTTTTCTGACAGTCCAGGCAAGGTGTTCAACTGCTTAATGCTCTCTGTCTCTACAGTAGCTATTCCAAAAGCCCACCTGAACCCCTTTGGGTCTTTGTAGTAGCCGTTCCTGAGGAAGTCTATGCCTAGAATGCACGGTGCCCCTGGGCCAGTTACAATTGGATGTTTCTGCCACCCCTTCCCTGTCAGGCTAATCTCAGCTTCCAGCAAAGTGAATTCCTGTGATCCCCCCGTCACCCCAACAATGGAAACAGGTACCTTCCCCACATGTTCTGATGGTATCAGGGTGCATTGTGAACCAGTATCGACTAACACTTTATGTTTCTGTGGCTTTGACGTGCCAGGCCATCGCACCCACACTATCCAATAGATCCTGTCATCCCATGCCTCTCCCTGGCTAGAGGCAGGGCCCCTCTAGCCCTGGTTATTATTTCTTTCCTGGGCATACATAGTGGAGGTTTCTTCCAGGGGATCTGACAGAACATCCTCCTTGCTGTAATACCCTGCACCTTGCTTGTGGGAGGTTGAGGCTACCTTCATTTTAGTGCGGCTCCCTCGGTTAGCATTTCCCTCCCTGAGCTGACGCACCCGTGCTGCCAGGACAGAAGTGGGTTTCCCATCCCATTTTCCCATGTCTTCCCCATGGTTTAGCAGGAAAAACCACAGGTCAGCTCGTGAGGTGTACCCTCTCTCCCTAGCTGGGGGACGTGAAGCTCTGACTTGGGGGCCTGTGACTCGTACTGGTGCTACGCTGATCTTCCTCACCTCCTCAGTTCTCTCTATCATCTCCTCCCTCATATCCCTCATCCTATCTTGGACCTGTTGGAGGTCCCTGGCCACGGCAGAGACATTAGCCTGCATTGGGCCATTCATCATGCTCTTAAAATTTCTGAGTTTATTGGCAACAGAACACACTGTCTCTGGACTGTTATCAGCATTAATCATTGCTATGTAGGTGGTATATTGAGATGGACCCAAGGTTGCCAGATTCCATAAAATCTGCCCTGTGCACTTGACCTTGTCAGGATCATTGTCATGCTGTCCATCCCTCCCAAAGAGTACCTCTAATACTGCTGTCTCTCTCAGCTGCTGGATCCCTTCCTCAAGGGTCTTCCAGCGCATCCTACGGTGGTGCTCCTGCATTCTCTCTCTGTGGACAAACTTCTCTCTCACACTCATTAAAAGCCGGTCCCAGAGGGAAAGGAGGCCTTGCTCCCTTACGAATATCTGGTCCACACCTGAATCCTGAGCCAAGGATCCCAAATTCCTGGCCTCAGTTCCATCCAGTTGTACACCTGTTCCCGTAAGGTCCCAGACCCGGAGTAACCAAGTAGTAAAATGCTCACGGCCCCGCTGTGCAATGTCTTTACGCAGGTTATGGAGACTATCGTATGAGAGAGACTCGGTGACAATCTCAACCTCTGGCTCCCTTGCTGGTTGTGAGGACCCTCCTTGCTGATCCCCATTATCTAAGATCCTCGTTTTAATCTTAGATTTCCTAGTTTCCACAGGAGCAACTGCTGCTGGCCGTGGCTGCTCCTGTGATTTAACTGGAACCTGGACAGATACAACATCTACGGGTTCCACTGCAGCACCATCTGACTCTCCCTCTTTAGGGCAGGGTTTCTCACCAGGTGGAGAAAAATGCTCCTTCATCATCTGGCTGTGCTCCTTAAACATCTGGCTATGTTCCTTCTACATCTGGCTTTGCTCCTTCAACATTTGACCTATATCCTTCACTAGAGCCCCCACCCACTCTGGGTGGCTCATTTCTGCGGTGGGCTGTGGGGCAGCATCAGGCTCTGGGGCAGCATCCCTAGTCCCTGGGGCAGAGGCAGGTTCTGGGGCAACATCCCTAGTCTCAGGGGCAGGCTCTGGGGCAGCATCCCTAGTCCCTGGGGCAGGCTCTGGGGCAACATCCTTAGTCCCTGGGGTAGAGGCAGGTTCTGGGGCAGCATCCCTAGTCCCTGGGGCAGGTATCAGAGTTGTCGTCCAAGCCAATATTCCCTTGTTTCTGAATGCTAAGTAGAACAAGCCTACCAGCAACACCAGCCACTGTATAATAACACTGGCAATTAAAACAGATCTGAAATCCTGGAGAACCAGTGGGGTAGCCTCAAAAAACTGGGTGATGGGTTGGGAGAAAATTTCCCTTGCACTCGTTATCTCACAGTAAGTACCATTACTGAAATAGCCCCAGAAAAACGCAGTTAGAGTACGATAGCTCCAGATCCATGCAACCGCTTCCCAGAAAAAATTAAAAACCCAGGAATTCCTGACGTAATCAATCCACCAAACCAATCGGACAATAGCCGCAGCAACCTTGGTGAGGGGGCCCAAATTCAAAAAAGGGCTTACAAATGGGAGGGAGATGGCTGTGACCACATGGAACACAAACCAGATTAAACCAGACAACATATTGCCACTTAAGAGAGCTGTTATTCCTGTATTAACTCTCAACTCAGTGCCCTCGAGCCTCACGTTGGGCGCCAAAATCTGTCCTGGTTTGAAAGGACAGGTGTCTGCCAGTAAGGGCAGAAGTTTCCCTTTAGATGCAAGCACGCTGTCTCTGTGCTTAGTCCACAGCCCGGATGTTCCAATGGCAGACGGGAACGAAGGCAGGAGGGAGGGGGGAGGAGCGGCAACGGCCACGCCGGTCTTGGGCGGGAACGGGCTGCAGCGGCGGCTCCTCGCTCACCGTGTGTGTCCGGGGGATCAGCAGTGTCCGCAGAGGCAGGAGGCTGGAACGGGGCAGATGCAGGGCAGGTGATCGCAGAGGGTCTGGCTCTGCTGTGCTCGGCCGCGTGGCTGAACGATCCCAGGCGTCCTGCTCCCAGCTCGCCGGAAACGCGAGTGCCCTCCCGGAAGCCTCAGAGGCCCCTCCGGGGCCGTCCCCACCCACCCCTTTGTCTGGACCCATCAGGGACCCTGGGTTTAGCCGGGCCAGCTCCATTGGCATGATAATGGGAAAAATTCTTTCAATTGACACAGTAACAGAAAAACACTCAACCCCCGACATCATCCAACAATTTCGTAAAGAATTTATGGCCACCAAGGGGTGTACTAGTTTAAGCCATATTCCGGCTAAAGATCCAGTTCACTCAAGTCCCAAAATTCTACCAAAGGGATTGTTTTTAATTTGTGGGGACCGGGCATGGGCTGGAATTCCTTCTAATCTCCTAGGGGGACCATGTACTATAGGGCGGTTGTCCTTGTTAGCACCCAACAAAACCTTAATTTGTGATTGGACACACAAAAGTAAATCAGGTACTAAAATACAAAAGAGAAGTGCTGGAAATCTGGACCCAAATTGTGATGCAGAAATTTTCCATTGGGCTAAATCAAAAAGAATAGCTGTGTCTGTATTCCTTCCATGGGTTGCAGCAGCTAAGGCTCTGGGTGAATTAGGTCACCTGGAGTGTTGGGTTGTTAAACAGGCAAATTTAACTTCAACTGCCATTAGCTCCCTCCTAGAAGATGAAGAAGTAACCAGGCAGGCAACACTCCAAAATCGTGCTGCTATAGATTTCCTCCTATTGCTACATGGACATGAATGCCAGGAATTTGAAGGACTCTGCTGCATGAACCTGACTTCAAAAGCTTTTAATGTCCACGCTGCGCTTCGAGATATGAACCACCTGATTGGACAAGTGAAGCAGGAATCAGAAGATTGGTTTAATGAACTGTTCAAGGGCTGGGGGTTTTCTGGGTGGTGGACTTCTATAGTCAAAACCATTATGTTGTTCATTATTATTCTTTTCCTTGTAGTAATGGCATTTGGGATCTTATGTCATTTAATTTTTAAGGCCATTAATGGTATCATTCCTTCTATCTCAGTAGACAATCATATAGAGATGACAAATATAGAACAATCTAACCCTCCTTCTTATTACAAATGGTGGGCAAAAAAATAATTCGGATTAGAATTAGTTTAATATCATCCCCTACTTAAAAAACCAAAAAACGGGGAGATGTTGTAATGAGGTAAGGGGAATGATTCAGCATACCTCTGTCTGTCTCTTCCGGTTGGTCCCTGCTCCCTGTCCTTCTTCCTGTCCTGTGACCTTCCCCTGTGACCTTGTAACCTACCTAGAGTTCCCGTATACGGAACCCAGACCCCCTGTGTCCTTACCCCATTGGCTGCCATCCAAGGCCACTCCCATTACCCTCTCCTGAATACCCCTCTCCCAGAGAGAATCTGTCTCTTTCCTGCCACACCATCGCCGTGAAATAAACCTGGGACCTGAAAGAGCCTCTTTTGTATCCTTTCTAATCCATGCAGATACTTTGTCTGATCCTAAGTAATTAGGAAAAAGACACAGTAATTTTTGCATTCCCTGTTGTAGCCCATATGGCCTTCCAAAGAGAATCTCAAAAGGACTCAGTTTTTCTCAGTTTCTCTTTTGCCCTCAGTTTAGTCCGAATCCACGACAATGCTAATGGGAGAGCCTGGGGCCAAGGTAATTGAGCTTCTTGTCCTAATCTTGCAATTTGCTGTTTAATCAAATGATTCACTTTTTCTACCTGGCCACTTGACTGAGGGTGATAGGGGGTGTGAAGTTCCGAATCTATACCAAACAGGTGGCTAATTTGCTTTAAAGTGAAATGGAATGTGGCCCTCTCTCTGAGGATAGTGTGGCTGGAACTCTGAAGCGTGGTATCATTTCTTGTAACTACTTTGGTGACTTCTCATGCTTTGGCTGTTCTGGCAGGAAAGGCTTCTGGCCACCCTGAGAAGGTGTCTATTTACACCAATAAGTATCCGTACACCCCTTTCCTTGGAAGTGAGCTTCCCCATCCCTGTCCTTTGGGATTTTCAAATTCAGACCACATGAAGCCGTGAACCACTTGGTGTGGGGCTGTTTCTTACAGATTGGGCTGCTGAATTGCTGAGGTCTCTTCCAACTCAGCTCTCTGATGATCTTGGGACAATGCTGATCCCTCTTTTAGATAAAAGCACGTATTTTTGGGACAGGAGACCTCCAGGGCTGTAAAAGACCTGCAGCTTGTAGGGTGATTAGCTGCATCATTTGAGTACTTTTAAGAAATGTCAGTTTTCCTACCACAAGAGAGAAGGAATTGCTTGCAATTGTACAGTGCCAGAAGAAGAAATATTGATCTTTCCCTCTGTTTGTGTCACCAATATTCAGGTTTTTCATGTCCTTCTTCATTCATGAGTTTCCACCTCTCCTATTTAAATGGCCATGTCTATCGACATCTCTTAACTAGACCAGCTGGATCTGTGGCTTTCCCATTGCTCCCAGATTTCCTCCTCTACCTCCACTCTGGGCATTCCAATGCCTCTCAATTGAGTATCTTCCCACTTTGAGCTTCAGGGAGTTGCCCTGTCTTTCAGAACTTTAAATAACTCATTAGCCAACATCTTAATTGCACTTATGTCTTTTACAATTACCTTTGTCTATATCTAAAAATATTGTTGTATGGATATGCCTTGTGGATAAGTGGGCACATCAGATGCTGCTGGGTCATCTCATATGGCTGAGAGAATAGTTTTGATGCTTTTAAAATTATATGATAGTTACAAATTTTTTATGTTGGCCATGAAGAGAAACTTTTCTGTGCCTCTGAGTCTCACCAGTTCCTGACCCCCGAAGATCCAAAACTAAAACATTGCTCATGTCCCTTCCAGACTCAGGTCCCTGATGATACCAGGATTCTGCTACTCCCAATTTTGGAATGGGCTGGAGCAGATGTTTATAGGACAGGAGCCCTGGGGCTGTAGGGGACCTGACACTTGCAAAGGGCATGAGCATAACTCATTAGCTGGGTTACTTGAGTACTTTAAGAAATGTCAAAGGTTTCCCACCAGGAGAGAACAGAAACTTCCTGGAAGTGTACTAAGGCAAGAGAAGAAACATTGCCTTTCACCTCTACCATGTGTTTCCATTACACTCTTCCCCTCTGTGTTACCATTATACTGTCTATTGTTTCATGTCCCTCTTCATTTGAGTGTTTCCACCTCTCCTGTTTAAATGGCCATGTCTAAGGACATTCTTCACTAGACCAGCTGGTTCTATGGCCTTCCCATTCTTCCCAGATTTCCTCTTCCAGTTCTTCTCTAATCATTCCACATCAGTCAACATCTTAATTGTGTTCATATCTATCACAGAATCACCCTTTCTAATGTCTTTGTTTAAAACGGTTCCTGTAATGAAATTCCTTGTGCATGGTTATGCTCACGTTTCTGGCAGTAGCTCTGTTTCTGGCCACCTGCACCCCAAATTGCTTTTCCTCCTAAGTTCTTAAGAATAGAAAATTAGGTATATTATAAAAGAAATTATTTACTGAATGGCCTTAATCTTAACAGACAAGAGACCTTAAATGGACTTCTTACTGCACAGGATAAATAAAAGAAGATACATAAAAACACAGTGCACAATGAAGATTCCTATATTACAGCCAGTGAAGAAATAGCAGAGATCAGGAGTCAATGTCACTTGCCACCAAAATGATGAGGGAGTACACATGGAGCCCTTTCACTCAACTTCCAGAAAAGTAACCACAAAAATGCATCCATACTTGGGGGATAAGCCTTACCTGTTTGCAGAGACTATGCAGAAGACTTCTTCTTTGTGAGAGTTTTGTGCAACATTTATAGTTTGTAAAATGAATGTGTGTCACTCAGGAATTCAAGGCTTATCTCCCTTCAGTCTGCTCTCAAGGCAAGATCTTCATGGTCAGCTAGGAATTCCACATCCCTGGCACCAGAGAGAACTCAGGACAGGACAGATGTCTAGCCTGGGTGATCTCAGCAATTCCTGAGAGGGGGAAGATGCCCTGAGTTATGGCCCCAGCTGATGGACAGAACAGATGAGCTCTGCTGTGTCACAGGGGAAGTTCTGCTGCAGGAACCTCATGGAACCAAGGATGTGTTGTGGCATTGTGATGCCTCCTGGAACCAAGGAGACCATGGTGACACCAATGAACCTCATGGAACCAAGGGGCCTTTGTGACACTGCAAGGCCTCAGGAAACCAAGGAGTGCAAATGTCTCAAACATTCCTTGCAGGGTTCTGCCTTGGGGAAGGGGAGCCTCCTTGGTGGCACCTTGGGCTGGCACATACCTGAGGAGTGAGTCTGTTTTCAGTGGAAAAAGTTTGTTTGGAGTTTTAGATTGATTTAAAAAAAAATAAGAAAAAAAGAAACTCCCACTTTACCTGGGTGCCACCAGTTCTCAGAGACTCAGTGCAGAAAGGAAAAAGTAAATAACTTTAAAAGACTGAAGCACGTACAGGCATTGAGCCATTGGCCATTGAGCCCCACTGAGTGCTGTTACTGAGAAAGGCTCTCAAGAGACTAATTAAGGCAGATAATTGGAGGCCATGATTGCACAAAACTCTCAGAGGTTCCAAGGCAAAAGCAAAATCCAAAGTCCTTAGAAAAACCTGCAGTCCCTGGGAGAATGAAGGAGCCCCCAGGGCCATTCCTCTCCCACCAAAGATCCAAAACCATCACTGGCGGTGACTTTGTATGCATCCACCTTCCAGTAAAATTTTCTGAGGAGGGGAGGAACTCTCCTGAAAGGCTAACCAAAGAAATGTTTGAGCACTTGCTCCAGAGTAATGCCAGTCTCCAAATATCTATAGATAGCTACAGTGAACAGATATCAGTCCACGGCCCAGGTCATAAGTTGTTCAATGAGGAATTCCACCTCATTCCCTGTGAAAAGAGGAGTCAGAGACCACTTGAATCTCTCACAGTGTTCACAGATGCATCAGGGGCCTCTTACAAGTTGGTGATGACTTGGAGAAACCCACAGACTCAGCATTGGGAAGCTGATGTTGAATTTGTGGAGGGGTCGCCCTAAATAGCTGAGCTGGCTGCAGTTGTAAGAGCTTTTGAGAAGTTTTCAGAACCATTTAACTTGGTAACTGACTCAGCTTATGTTGCTGGGGTAGTATCTAGAGCGGAGCACGCAGTTCTCAGAGATATTGATAATGAGCATCTCTTCAGGCTGATCTCAAAACTAATCTATTTGTTTTCACGCAGAGAGCATTCCTTGTATGTGATGCATGTAAGGTCACATACAGAGCTGCCAGGAGAAATCGCAGAAGGGAGTCGAATGGCAGACTCCCTTGCAGCCCCAGCTGAGAAAGCACGCCTCCCTGACATCTTCCAACAGGCCAAGCTGAGCCACCAGCAATACCACCAAAATGCTCCAGGTTTGGTCCGTCAGTTCCAGCTAACACGGAGTCAGGCTCAAGCGATTGTGGCCACCTGTCCCAGATGCCAGCTGCAGGCCATGCCATCACTGGGTATGGGAGTTAATCCCCGACGCCTTGGCAGCTGTGAAGTTTGGCAAACAGACATTGCACACATTCCCAGTTTTGGTGGCCTCAAATATGTCCATGTGAGTATTGACACATATTCAGGAGCAATTTATGCTTCTGATCATGCAGGAGAAAAGGCTGTTCATGCTAAACAACACCTAGTACAAGCCTTCTCAGTTTTGGGGATCCCTAGAGAAATCAAAACAGATAATGGCCCAGCATACATATCCAAGGAGTTCCTAGAGTTTTTCCAGCAGTGGAGAGTGGAACATAAAACTGGCATCCCCCACACCCCCACAGGTCAAGCTGTGATTGAGCGTGCCCACCAGATGCTCAAACAGGTCCTGGCTAGACAGAGCAGTTCCACTGAGTGCATGTCTCCACAGCAAAAGCTCTGTAAAGCCCTCTTCACTGTAAATTTCTTGAATTGTTCATTTGAAAATATGAGTTCTCCTGTGGTACGTCGCTTTAACAGCAGTAAACAGTTCAAATTGTCTCAGCATCCACCAGTTTTGATTAGGGATCCAGAAACATGGAAAACCAAAGGTCCCTATGAGCTTGTTATCTCGCGATGTGATTATGCGTGCGTATCCACTGTTTCAGGCCCTTGGTGGATTCCCCAAAAGTGGGTGAAACCTTTTGTTCCAAAAAAATCCAGCTCCAGCAGAAGAAGGTGAGAAGCAAGTTGCCACTGCTACAAAAAGAAGACGCCGCAGGAAAGAAGAGGGAAAATCTTCATATAGAAGGACCTTCTGGCAGACAGAGACTTTTAATGTGTTTTAAAATGATTGATTTTTCCTTTTAGAGAAAATCTACCCCCCACTCATCCCTGTAAAGAACCCCTTCCAAGTTGTCTTCTTGTTGAAAAGAATCAGAAAATCGGTTTAATGAACTGTTCAAAGACTGGGGGTTTTCAGGGTGGTGGACTTCTATTGTGAAAACAATGTTGTTCTTCTTTGTTATTAGTTTCCTTGTAATAATGGCATTCGGGATCGTACGTCAGTTAGTTTTCAAGACTATTAATGGTATCATTCCTTCTACCTCTGAAGTCAATCGCATAGAAATGAAAAATATAGAACAATCTAATTCTCCCACCAATTACAGATGGTAGGAAAAAATATAATTCCAATCAAAATAAATTTAATATCTTGCCCTCACTTAATTAAACAGAAAATGGTGAGATGTTGTAATGCGATACCAGAGGTATAAGGAAGGTCTTACCTATCCCTCCTGTCCCTATCCTATCCCCTCCCTGACCGTTTCCTAGAAAAAGCCAAGACTTGAGATGCTTTTTCTCTTCTGCCCTGGCACCAACATGAAATAAAGGCAAGGAGCCTCTTTTGAACCTCGTGCCCGTCTCAATGCTAAACCTAGCTCTTTCTTATGGATACAGAGGAAGAAGTTACAGTTTGTAGCATGCCACCACTTTGAAGCCTAATTGTTCTTTGAGTGCCAAAAGCCTCCTCTAAATAGACATCACAAAAGTGGTGAAGCGAGCTTTATTTCACTGAGAAATAAACCTGAGTTTGGCTCCAGGCCCTGGGAATGAGACTGGGCTTCTCCCTTCTAAAATGCCATATTGAACTGCTTTTCTCCCAGACTAAAAATGCCACCACATAGAAGCCTGGCTGTTCTTTGATTACCAAATACCTCCTCTAAATTGAACTTACATAAGTGGTAAATTTAGCTTCATTTCACAGAGAGATAAAACTCACTTTGTGTCCAGGGCCCTGGGACTGCGACTGGGCTTCTCTCACTTAAATTTCCATATGGATCAGGATTTCTTGCAGAGTAAAACTGTCGCCACTTAGAAGCCTGGTTGCTCTTTGAGTGCCAAAAGCCTCCTCTAAATAGATATTGTAATTGTGATCAAGTGAGCTTTAGTGTACAGTGAAACCAGCCCCTGTTTTTTGCCCAAGAGCCTGGGACAGAGATTTGGCTTCTGCCTGTTAAATTTCCCTATGGTTCAGGATTTCTCCCAGACTAAAGATGCCACCACTTAGAAGCCTGGTTGTTGTTTAAGTGCCGAACACCTCCTCTAAACAGACATTACAGAAAGTGGCGAAGTGAGCTTCATTTCACTGAAAAATAAAGCTCTGTTTGTGTCCAGGGCCCTGTGCCTGCGACTGGGTTTCTGCCTGCTGAAATTCCATATTGGACTGGTTTTCTCCCAGACTAAAAATGCCACACTTAGAAGCCTTTCTGTGCTTTGAGTGCATAACACCTCCTCTAAATTGAAATTACGTAAGTGGTGAATTCAGCTGCATTTCACTGAGAAATAAATCTCAGTTTGTGTTCAGGGCCCTGGGTCTGCGACTGGGCTTCTCCCTCTTAAATTTCCACATGGATCCGGGTTTCTTGCAGACTAAAGATGCCACCAGTTAGAAGTCTGGTTGTTCTCTGAGTGCTAAAAGCCTCCTCTAAATAGACATTACAAAAGTGATGAAGTGAGCTTTATTGTACAGTGAAACCAGCACCTAATTTTTGTCCAAGGCCCTGGGACCAAGACTTGGCTTCTGCCTTTTAAATTTCCCTATGATTCAGGATTACTCCCAGACTAAAGACGCCACCACTTAGAACCCTGGTTACAAGTGGAGTCACAAACACTTCCTCCAAAAGTCATTAGGAAACTGGGAGGGTGTGCTTCTTTTCAAAGGGAAAAGGGCCCATGTTTTTGTCCATGGCCTGTGCTTCACACTGGGTTTCTCCCTGCTGAAATTCCATATTGAACTGGTTTTCTCCAAGACTAAAGATGCCACCACTTAGAAGCCTGGTTGTTCTTTGAGTGCCAAACACTGCATGATCTGCTTGTGTTTTCGGACGGTTCTTTGGGACAAACTCCAGACCCCTTAATAAGTGGATGGTTACAGTAACAATTTATTACGCACAGAGAGAGCGGGGGGATCGAGAAATCCTACTGGGGGCTGCCTGCTACAGCCCAAACTAGGATAGGAATTGGGAATGGGATAATGCGATAGGAAAAGGATATGATAAAGAAGGGAGGGAGGAAGAAAGAAATGAAAAGCGGAGGGTAAAGGTGAGGAGGAATGAAAGGAGGGTGAGGGGTTATTAGAGAGAGAGGGGAAGGGGGAGGGGGAGCGAGAGAGTAAGAGCAATAGAGGAAGAGAGGAAGAGAGTCTGCCAGGGTGTGATAATAAGACTGAACTGGAGAATTCTGGTCCCAGGTTTGGCTGCAGTGCTGTAGGCAAGTAGGGTGTTGAGCTCTGAGCTGCGGAGGTGACCGTCTGTACTGCGGCACCGTGTGCGAGCTGTAGATCCGTCTGGGAGAGAGCGCGAAGGGATACTCCAGGAGGCAGGCACCAGGATGGGGGACAGATGGCTGCTGTGGAAGTGACACAGATGGAGTAGGCCCTGACAAGTTCTGCACATGTGTGGCATTTGGTGCCGGTGTTACGGGGACGAGCATGGCATCTGAGGGCATGGCGGGCTGGCTCGGACCGGGAGGGGCTGGGAAGATCTGAGTAGTGCTGGCGGGCGTGTGCTGCTGGACCAGCCGTGGGGGGGCCGGACACTGCAGCTCGGTTCACGTGGATGGGATGGGGAGCCGGTGGAGTGGGGGAGCCAGGAGCCATGGCCAATGCCCCGAGATCGGCTGGGGGTGGTACGGGGTCTGGGGAAGTGGGAAGGGCCAGGCAGGCAGGACCCAGCACCATGGGGGGGGAAGACACAACGGCAGAGGCCTGGGGAGCGGAACCCGGCACCACGGAGGGGAAGGACACCGCGGCAGCGGCCGGGGGAGCGAATGCTGCGGGATTTGGTGGGGGAGCTGGGCACGCATGGCAATGGGAGCTTGCAGCAGGGGTGGATTTGGCCATGGGAGTCACGGCGGGTGGAGCCAGCACGGCTTTGGCGGTAAAGAGCTCTACGAGAGCCTGACAAGCCGAGACTAGCTCTGCTGGAGCTATATCTCGGCGAGAAATTTGATTAAACAATTTTACCCAAAAATCTTTGGTAAAGAGCAAAGAACTGTCTGCATTAGGAAAATTAAGTACAGTTCACTCTAAGAGATTCTTCAGCTCTTGTTTAGGCAAGTTATGCTGACTAGAACGTAATAAATGCTTCAGTTGCTTATAAAGGGCTCTTTCATAGGCAGAATGAGTGTGTCCCATTATGAACCTTGTGTACTAACCTCGGTTTCCGCCGATACAGAGTCGAATTTATGGGGTCCCTCAGAAAATCGCTGGTCAGATGATTTCTCTGGGTGGAAGACACTGTATTTCCGGTCCCCTCTCTGAGCAGCACTCTATGCGTAGCTAAACAATGGCTTAGCGTGCTCAGGACCTCCCCCCAAACTGAGCCACAGCACAGGCATCGCTATGCAGTGCTTGGCCGGGCTCTGCACCCATGACGTACGTCGTGGCGCTGTCCCTCAGAGAGCTCCAGACACAACTGGCCAGCAGCTGTGTCAGGGCTCGAGGCTGTCAGGAAGTCCATCCAAAGCCAGGCTCCCCTGTCTTTGACGGCTACCTTGACAGTATTTTTAAGAGCTCCAGTCCAACACGCTGTTTTAACCAGGCTGGGCCCTGCTCATGAAAACCAAGGAAGTAATAAAAAGTAGTTTAAATTACCGTCTATGAAAAAAAGTCTCACAGCTGAAGAAGACCAACTGGCCCTTTAAGACACATTGGGTGCCAATCTCCATGATCTGCTTGTATTTTCAGACGGTTCTTAGGGACAAACTCCAGAGCCCATAATAAGCGGATGGTTACAGTAACAATTTATTACGCACAGAGAGAGCGTGGGTATCGAGAAATCCTACTGAGGGCTGCCTGCTACAGCCCAAGTAGGATAGGAATTGGGAATGGGATAATGGGATAGGAAAAGGATAATATAATGAAGGGAGGGGAGGGAGGAGGGAGGGAGGGAGGGAGGGAGGGAGGGAGGGAGGGAGGGAGGGAGGGAGGGAGGGGGAGGAGGGAGGAGGGAGGGAGGGAGGGAGGGGGGGGAGGGAGGGAGGGAGGGAGGAGGAAGAAAAAAATGAAAAGCAGAGGGTAAGGGTGAGGAGGAGAGAAAGTAGGGTGAGGGGTTATGAGAGAGAGAGAAGAGAAGGGGGAGGGGGAGTGAGAGAGTAAGAGCAAGAGAGGAAGAGCAGAAGAGTAAGAGCAGAGGAGGAGTAAGAGTAAGAGGGGAAGAGAGGAAGAGTAAAAGTAAGAGGAGAAGAGAGGAAGAGGAAGATAGAGATAGAAGAAGAGAGCAAGAGCAAGATGGTAAGAGAGGAAGAGCAAGAGAACGATTTCCTGTTTCCAACACATTAAATCTCTTTATACTATGAATATTTCCATTTCCGCTAACCAATCTAGTACAAAATACAAATTCTATGGCATTTACATACAGCCTATAGGAGTTTTAATATTAGCATAGTGTGTTGTATTTCAAATTCTAACAAGACCTTTGACCCGTTTGTAGCAGGAGTAATTGTTTCATCACGGATGGGGTTACCTTAGCTAGCCATTCCATTGTCTTCTAGGTATTTAGTAACTGAGGCCTGACGTCTTGAAAGTGGCTTTGATTTCAACCGTGTCTGCAAAATCTATGTTTTCATATTTGTAGGGTTTCACCATTTCATTCTCCCCAACAAAACACCTCCTTTAAATCGACAGTAAAAACCTGTTGAAGTGAGCTTCATTTCACTGAGAAATAAAGCACTGTTTGGGTCCAGGGCCCTGTGCCTGCATCTGGCTTTCTGCCTGTTAAATTTCTCTGTGGATCAGGATTTTTTGCAGACTAAAGATGACACCAGTGAGAAGCCTGGTTGTACTTTGAGTGCCAAAAGCCTCCTGTAAATCGACATTACAAAAGTGATGAAGTGAGCTATATTTTACAGAGAAACAAGCCCCTCTTTTTTATCCAAAGCCCTGGGACTGAGACTGGGCATCTGCCTGTTAAATTTCCACATGGATCAGGATTGATTGCAACCTATAGATGCCACCACGTCGAAGCCTGGTTATACTTTGAGCGCCAAAAGCCTCCTCCAAATGACATTACAAATGTGATGAAGCGAGCTTTATTGTGCAGTGAAACCAGCCCCTGTTTTTTGTCCTGGGCCCTAGGACAGAGATTTGGCTTCTGCCTGTTAAATTTCCCTATGGTTCAGGATTTCTCCTCGAATAAAGATGCCACCACTTAGAACCCTGGTTACAAGTGGAATCACAGACTTCCTCCAAATATTAATCGGAAACTGGGAGGGTGTGTTTCTTTTAAAAGGGAAAAGGGTCCCTGTTTGTGTCCATGGCCTGTGCCTTACACTGGCTTTTTCCCTGCTTAAATTCCATATTGACCTGGTTTTCTCCCCGACTAAAGATGCCACCACTTAGAAGCCTGGTTGTTCTCTGAGTGCCAAACAGCTTCTTTAAATAGACATTGCAAGAGTGGGGAATTCAGCTTCATTACACTGAGAAATAAAACTCAGTTTCTGTCCACGGCCCTGTGCCTGCGACTGGGTTTCACCCTATTAAATTTCCATATGGATCAGGATTTCATGCAGACTAAAGATGCCACCACTGAGAAGCTAATTGTTCGTTGAGTGCCCTAAGACTCTTCTAAAAACACATTACAAAAGTGCTGAAGTGAGCTTTATTGTACAGTGAAACCAGACTCTGTTTTTTGCCCAGGGCCCTGCGACTGAGATTTGGCTTCTGCCTGTGAAATTTCCATATGGATTAGGATTGGTTCCAAACTATAAATGCCACCACTTAAAAGCCTGGTTATCCTTCGAGTGCCAAACACCTCCTCTAAATAGACACTACAGAAGTAGGGAACTTAGCTTCATTTCGCTGGGTAATAAAGCTCTGTTTGTGTCCAGGGCCCTGTGCCTGCGACTGGGTTTCTGCCTGTTAAATTTCTCTATGTATCAGGATTTTTTGCAGACAAAGATTCCATCAGGTAGAAGCCTGGTTGTTCTTTGAGTGCCAAAAGCCTCCTCTAAATAGACATTTCAAAAGTGGTGAATTGAGCTTTATTTCACTGTGAAATAAAATTTAGTTTAAGTCCAGGGCCCTAGGACTGCGACTTGGCTTGTCCCTGTTAAATTTCCATGGTTCAGTATTTCTCTCAGACTAAAGATTCCAGCAGTTAGAACCCTGGTTGCAAGTGGAGTCACAAACACTTCCTCCAAATGTTATTAGGAAACTGGGAGGGTATGTTTCTTTTCAAAGGGCACAGATCGCCTATTTGTGTCCATGGCCTGTGCCTTACACTGGGTTTCTCTCTGCTGAAATTCCATATTGAGCTGCTTTTCTCCCAGACTAAAGATGCCACCACTTTCAAGCCTGGATTTTTTTAAGTGCAAAAAACCTCCCCTAATTACACATTACCATGGTGATGAGGTGCGCTTCATTTTATATTGAAACCGGCCCCTCTTTTTTGCCCAAATCTCTGGGACAGAGTTTTTTCTTCTGCCTGTTACATTTCCCTATGGTTCAGGATTTATCCCAGACTAAAGATGCCACCACTTAGAATCCTGGTTACAATGGGAGTCACAAACACTACCTCCAAATGTTATTAGGAAACTGGGAGGGTATGTTTCTTTTCAAAGTGAAAATGGCCCCTGTTTGTGTCCATGGCCTGTGCCTTACACTGGGTTTCTCCCTGCTGAAATTCCATATTGAGCTGCTTTTCTCCCAGACTAAAGATGACACCACTTTGAAGCCCGGTTGTTCTTTGATTGTCAAACACCTCCTTTAACTAGACATTTAAAAAGTGTTGAAGTGAGCTTCCTTTCACTGAGAAATAAAGCTCTGTTTGTGTCCAGTGCCCTCTGCTTGCAAGTGGGTTTCTGCCTGTTAAATTTCTCTATGTATCAGGATTTCTTGGATACAAAGATGCCATCAGTGATAAGCCTGGTTGTTCTTTGAGTGCCAAAAGCCTCCTCTAAATAGACATTACAAAAGTGCTAAATTCAGCTTCATATATCAGAGAAATAATCCTCAGATTGTGTCAAGGGCCCTGTGCCTTACACTGAGTTTCTGTTTGCTAAATTTCCCTAATGCTCAGGATTTCTCCCCTACTAAAATTGCCACCACGTGCACACGATACAGCATTTCTCAGTTTTCACTGCGCACACCAATGTCTTCTCTGCATCTCGGAGCCTAAGTGTCATGTCTATCGCCGAACTCTGCATGTAAATTAGGTGTGTAGTAGCACAGCTCACAGACGTTGATCTTCCTTCTTACCACCATTCACAACAACCGGTACGCTGCCTGGAGCACTCTGGTGCTCTGTGGCTTTCTTATTCTCATCTTGTGTCCTGCAGCGATTTCTCTCTTACAGAGGTGAAGTGTCGTCTCCTGCTTACATAGAACTTTCTGCTGCTAGGTTTGTCTACTGCCTAAACACATTTGAGACGTGCAGTTTCCTTCTAAACTTTCTGTATTATATCAGTCTGCCCTGCTTCCTGTAAAAGTGCCATGCGCTTTTTCAACTCTCCATAGCAAAATGCACAGAAGTCAACCGATAGTTAAGGAGACAGCGTCCACACCACACAGCCTTTCTTCCCTTGCACAGCACATACCAATGTCTTCTCTGCATCTTGGAGCATAACAGCAAGCATCATAATTTACCACAGAAGGCTGCATGAAGAGTATGTTTTGAAGCAGCAAAGCTATCGAACTTTTGACTTTATTTTTTACCACTAATCACTGACAACCCTACGCTGTTTCAAAGCCTTTTGGAGAACACGTGCATTTAGAACGCCTTTGGTTCTGAACAGCTTTGCAACACTGAAGGTGCAGGGAGAAGACTAGCACAATGTTTTGACATGATCAATAGCTGGCAGCTGCTTTCTCATGGAGCAATAGCGACCTCAGCTGACGCCGCTTGTGAACAAACTTCGGAGAGAACATTGGTATGTTCAGTGCAAGGGGAGAAATGCTGTGTGGTGTGCACGCTGTCTCCTTTGCTTTAGTTACACTGCTGTGCTGTTGTCTATGCAGAGTGGAAAGAGTGCATGGCATTCCTACAAGAAGGAAGGAAGAATGGTATGGACAAGAAGGTTTAGAGGGAAAGTCCACATCCCAGGTGTGTTTTGGCAGGAGCAAAACCTAGCTGCAGAGTGTTCTGTGTGAGCAGTAGAGGTCAGTTCAGCTCTGTTAGAGAGAAATCGCTGCAGGACTCAAAGTGAGAACAAGGAGGCCTCAGATCACTAGAGTGCTCTGCGAAGCGCCCCAGCTGTCAGTGACTCCAGGAACAAAGGAAGATCAACGTCTGCCGTTTTGCTGCTACTTACCATGCCGTCATGCAGCCTTCTGCCATAAACATGACACTTGCCCTTAGGCTCTGAGATGCAGAGAACAAATCTCTATGTGTAGTGGAAAGGCAGAAATGCTGTGTGGTGTGCACGCTTTCTCCTTAGCTTTAGTTACACTGCTGTGCTGTTCGCTATGCAGAGTTGAAAGAGTGCATGGCATTCCTACAAGAAGGAAGGCAGAATGGTATGGACAAGAAGGTTTAGAAAAAAAGTCCACATCCCAGGCATGTTTTGGGAGTAGCTAGACCTAGCTGCAGAGTGTTCTGTGTGAGCAGTAGATGTCAGTTCAGCTCCGTTAGAGAGAAATCGCTGCAAAACACAAAGCTCGAACGTGGAAGCAACAGAGCACCAGAGTGCTCTGCACAGCCTACGGTTTGTCAGTGACTCCTGGTAAGAAGGAAGATCAACATGCATGGTACTCATAGAAGAAGCAGGGCGGATGGGGAGGTGCAGTTTTCTTCTAAGCCACCTATACCACACCAGTCTGTCTAGCTTCCTGAAAGAGTACCATGTACTTTTTCAACTCTGCATAACGAAAGGTATGGAAGTGTACTTCAAGCTAAGGAAAAAGCAAGCACACCACATAGCATTTCTCCCTTTCCACTGCACACGCTGGTGTGTTCTCTGCATCTCGGAACCTAACAGCAAGATCGTTTGCCACAGCAGGCTGCATGTAGAATTGGTATGTAGTAGCAAAGCTAGCTGTTGTTGATCTTCCTTCTTACCAGAAGTCACTGACAAAGCGCATGCTGAGCAGAGCACTCTGCTGCTCTGCGTCTTCCTTGTTCATGCTTTATGTTCTGCAGCGATTTCTCTCTAACAGAGGTGAATTGTCATCTACTGCTTACATACTACACTCTGCTGCAAGCTTTTGCTACTGCCAAAACACGCCTGGCAGGTGAGCTCCCATACCAGTCTGCGCTGCATATTTAAAGAGTGCTGTGCACTCTTCAACTATTTGCCCTGTTTCTGGTAGGGGCGCCATGCACTCTTTCATCTATGCCTAGCGAAGAGCACTTAAGTGAACCTAAAGCTAAGGAGAAAGCGTGCACGCCACACAGCATTTCTCCCTTTCCACTACACATAGAGATTTGTTCTCTGCATCTTGGAGCCTAAGGGCAAGTGTCATGTTTACGGCAGAAGGCTGCATGACGGATCGGTAAGTAGCAGCAAAGCAAGCAGACGTTGATCATCCTTTGTTCCAGAAGTCATTGACAACAAGGGTGCTTCGCAGAGCACTCTAGTCCTCTGAGGCTTCCTTGTTCTCACTTTGTGTCCTGCAGCAATTTCTCTCTAACAGAGCTTAACAGACATCTACTGCTCAAACAGAACACTCTGCAGCTAGGTTTTGCTCCTGCCAAAACACGCCTGGGATGTGGACTTTTCTTCTAAACCTTCTGTTTTGTACCATTCTGCCTTTCTTTCCTGTAAGAGGGCCATACACTCTTTCAACTCTGCATAGCGAAAAGTGTGGAAGTGTACTTGAAGCTGAGGAGAAAGCGTGCACGCGACACAGCATTTCCCTTTTTCCACTGCACAAACCAATGTCTTCTCTGCATCTCGGAGCCTAAGGAAAAGCGTCATGTGTCACACTGAACGCAGCATGTCAATTAGGTGTGTAGTAGCAAAGCTAGCAGACGTTGATCTTCCTTCTTACCACCATTCACTAACAACCGGTACGCTGCTCACAGCACTCTGGTGCTCTTCTGCTTTCTTGTTCTCACTTTGAGATCTGCAGCGATTTCCCTCTAATGCAGCTGAACTGACCTCTACTGCTCCCACAAAACACTCTGCAGCTAGGTTTTGCTCCTGCCAAAACACACCTGGGATGTGGACTTTCCCTCTAAACCTTCTTGTCCATACCATTCTGCTTTCCTTCTTGTATGATTGCCAAGCACCCATTCCACTCTGCATAGACAACAGCACAGCAGTGTAACTAAAGCTAAGGAGACAGCGTGCACACCACACAACATTTCTCCCCTTGCACTGAACATACCAATGTTCTCTCCGAAGTTTGTTCACAAGCGGCGTCAGCTGAGGTCGCTATTGCTCCATGAGAAAGCAGCTGTCAGCTATTGATCATGTCAAAACATTGTGCTAGTCTTCTCCCTGCACCTTCAGTGTTGCAAAGCTGTTCAGAACCAAAGGCGTTCTAAATGCACGTGTTCTCCAAAAGGCTTTGAAACAGCGTAGGGTTGTCAGTGATTAGTGGTAAGAAGGAAGTCAAACATCGGATAGCTTTGCTGCTTCAAAACATACTCTTCATGCAGCCTTCTGTGGTACATATGACGCTTGCTGTTATGCTCCAAGATGCAGAGAAGACACTGGTATGTGCAGTGCAAGGGGAGAAAGGCTGCATTGTGTGCACGCCATCTCCTTAACTTTCGATTGACTTCTGTGCATTTTGCTATGGAGAGTTGAAAAAGCGCATGGCACTTTTACAGGAAGCAGGGCAGACTGATATAGTACACAGGGTTTAGAAGGAAACTGCACGTCTCAAATGTGTTTAGGCAGTACACAAACCTAGCAGCAGAAAGTTCTGTGTAAGCAGGAGACGACACTTCACCTCTGTAAGAGAGAAATCGCTGCAGGACACAAGGTGAGAACAAGGAAGCCACAGAGCACTAGAGTGTTCTGGGCAGCGTAACAATTGTTAGTGAATGGTGATAAGAGGGAAGATCAACGTCCGCGAGTTTTGCTACTGCACACCTAATTGACATGCTGCGTTCTGTGACAGACATGACGCTTAGGCTCCGAGATGCAGAGAAGACATTGGTGTGTGCAGTGGAAAGGGAGAAATGCTGTGTCGTGTGCATGTGGTGGCAATTTTAGTAGGGGAGAAATCCTGAGCATTAGGGAAATTGAGCAAACAGAAACTCAGTGTAAGGCACAGGGCCCTTGACACAATCTGAGGATTATTTCTCTGATATATGAAGCTGAATTTAGCACTTTTGTAATGTCTATTTAGAGGAGGCTTTTGGCACTCAAAGAACAACCAGGCTTATCACTGATGGCATCTTTAGTCTGGGAGAAAAGCAGTTCAATATGGAATTTCAGCAGGGAGAAACCCAGTGTAAGGCACAGACCATAGACAAAAACAGGGGCTTTTTTCCCTTTGAAAAGAAACACACCCTCCCAGTTTCCTAAAAACTTTTGGAGGAAGTGTTTGTAACTCCACTTGTAATCAGGGTTCTAAGTGGTGGCATCTTTTGTCTTGAAGAAAATTTGATCCATATGGAAATGTAACAGCAAGAAGCCCAGAACTAACAGAACAAAATAGATAATTTGGTTTCAGTCCCTTTAGATGCAAGCACGCTGTGTCTGTGATTGGTCTCAGTCCTGCTGCTGGAACAAAAAACCCAGTGCTTCAGAGGTGAAGCGGGAGTGCTGGTGGGGGGGGGGGGGGGGGGGGTGGCAGCGGCCACGCCGGTCTCGTTTGGGAACGGGCCGGAGTGGGCGACTCATCACTCACCCTTTGTGTCCGGGTTATCAGCTGTGTCCACAGAGGCAGAAGGCTGGAACAGGGCAGATGCAGGGCCGGTGATCACAGACCGTCTGGCTCTCCTGTGTTCGGCCGCGTGGGATTAAGATGGGGCCGCCCTCCTCTGAGCTCGCTGGAAACACGAGTCCCCGGAAGCCCCAGAGACCCCTCTGGGAGCCGCTGCCACCGACCCCTTTTGTCTACAGTCATCAGAGATTCTCGGTGTAACCCGGACAGCTCCATTGGCCTGATAATGGGAAAAATTCTTTCAAATGACACCGTAATAGAAAAACACTCAACTCCCAACATTATCCACCCTGAATTTTTTCCATGCCAACATGCTACATCATATTGAAACCTTTAAATCATATACATACATGCAGTTACAGGCACATTATCATAGATAGTTCAGCCTAGAACAAGGTCCCCTTGGGGTATGCATATGGTCTCTCCATCCTTTTGCATCACCCACCAAGTGCAACCTGGTCCTTGAGCAAAAACCACCCCACGAACAGGATTGTCTTTGCTGGAAGCAGAGTTCACCCAGACAGTTTTCCCTAACATGCCTCTCAGGTGTACCACTGGAACCTTATCTCCATCTGGTCCTCCCAAGGGCTCTGATTGGGCAGGGCCTGCTCGGTTAGTGGAAAATCGGGTATTCACTAACCATGTGGCCTTTGGTAGATAGATCTCCCAGTCCTTGAAAGTCCCCCCACCAAGTGCCTTTAAGGTGGTTTTAAGCAGACCATTGCACTGTTCGAATGTCCCAGCTGCTGGAGCATGTTAGGGAATATGGTATACCCACTCAATGCCATGTTCTTTAGCCCAGGTGTTTATAAGGCTATTTTTGAAATGAGTCCCATTGTCTGACTCAATTCTTTCAGGGGTACCATGCCTCCAGAGGACTTGCTTTTCCGGGCCCAGGATGGCAGCAGTGGCATGGGGCACAGGGTAGGTCTCCAACCATCTGGTGGTGGCTTCCACCGTGGTCAGCACGTAGCGCTTGCCTTGGCGGGTCTGAGGCAGTGTGATATAGTCAATCTGCCAGGCCTCTCCATACTTATATTTGAACCATTGCCCCCATACCAGAGGGGCTTCACCCGCTTGGTCCGTGCTTGATGGTAGCTCAAGTGTCACAGTCATGAATAACCTGAGAGATGCAGTCCATGGCTAGATCCACCCCTCGGTCTCGTGCCCACTTATAGGTGGGGTCCCTACCCTGATGACCTGAGACATCGTGGGCCCATCGAGCTAGGAACACTTCTCCCTTGTGTTCCCAATCTAAGTCTATCTTTGACACCTCCATCTGAGCAGCCTGATCTACCTGCTCGTTGTGCCTGTGTTCTTCATTAGCCCGACTCTTGGGAACATGGGCATCCACATGACGGACTTTCACAGGGAGCTTCTCTACCCGAGTGGCAATGTCTTTCCACTCATCAGCAGCCCAGATTGGTTTTCCTCTACCTTGCCAGTCAGCCTTTTTCCACCTTTCCAGCCAACCCCACAAAGCATTGGCTACCATCCATGAATCAGTGTAAAGGTAGAGCTTTGGCCATTTCTCTCTCTCAGCAATGTCCAAGGCCAGCTGAACAGCTTTGAGTTCAGCAAGTTGACTTGATCCACCTTCTCCTTCGGTAGCTTGTGCAACCTGTCGTGTGGGGCTCCATAGAGCAGCTTTCCACTTCTGGTTCATCCCCACAATGTGGCAGGAACCGTTGGTGAAAAGCGCGTAGCGTGTTTCATCTGCTGGCAGCTGGTTGTACGGTGGATCTTCTTCAGCCTGGGTCACTTGCTTCTGCTCCTCTTCATCAGCGAGACCAAAATCTTCACCTTCAGCCAGTTTGTAATAATCTCCAAAATCCCAGAGCGATTCGGGTTGCCAATACAGGTGTGCTGCATGATGAGGGCAATCCACTTGCTCCATGTGGCGTCAGTGGGGTGGTGGGTAGAGGGAACCTTTCCTTTGAACATCCACCCTAGCACTGGCAGTCGGAGGGACAGGAGAAGCTGTGCTTCTGTGCCAGTCACCTCTGAGGCAGCTTGAACTCCCTCATAGGCAGCCAAGATTTCCTTCTCTGTGGCAGTGTAATTGGCTTCAGACCATTTGTAACGTCTGCTCCAGAATCCCAGGGGTTGGCCTCGGGTCTCACCAGGCACCTTCTGCCAAAGGCTCCAGGACAGACCATGGTTCCCAGCTGCAGAGTAGAGCACATTCTTTACCTCTGGTCCTGTCCTGACTGGGCCAAGGGCCACTGCATGAGCGAGCTTCTGTTTTATCTGGGCAAAGGCTTGCTGTTGTTCAGGCCCCAGTGGAAATCATTCTTGCAAGTCACCAGGAAGAGAGGGCTCACAATCTGGTTATACTCAGGGATATGCATTCTTCAAAAATGTATGGCACCTGGGAAAGCTTGTGTTTCCTTCTTGCTTGTTGGTGGAGACATTTCAATCATCTTATTGATGACCTCAGTGGGGACCTAGTGCTGTTCATCTTGCCACTTCACTCCCAGGAACTGAATCTCTCCGGCAGGTCCTTTGACTTTTCTCTTTTAAATGGCGAAACCGGCTCCTAGCAAAACTGAATGATCTTCTTTCTCAAATACCTCCATTGCTGTGTTCCCCCACACAATGATGTCATCGATGTACTGCAAATGTTCTGGAGCCTCACCCTTCTCCAGGGCAGCCTGGATCAGTCCGTGGCAGATAGTGAGGCTGTGTTTCCACCCCTGGGGCAGTCGGTTCCAGGTGTACTGCACGCCTCTCCAGGTAAAAGCAAACTGAGGCCTGCACTCTGCTGCCAAAGGAATGGAGAAGAATGCATTTGCAATGTCAATGGTGGCATACCACCTTGGTGCCTTGGACTCCAGCTCGTACTGGAGTTTCAGCATGTCCGGCACAGCAGCACTCAGCCGTGGAGTCATTTCATTCAATGCACGATAGTCCACAGTCACTCTCCATTCTCCATCAGATTTCTGCACAGGCCAGATGGGACTGTTGAAGGGTGAGTGGCTCTTGCTGACTACCCCTTGGCTCTCTAGATCACGGATCATTTTGTGGATGGGGATCACAGCATCTCGATTTTTCCGGTACTGCCGGCGGTGCACTGTCATGGTGGCAATTGGCACCTGTTGCTCAGTCACTTTCAGGAGTCCTACTGCAGAGGGGTTTTCTGACAGTCCAGGCAAGGTGTTCAACTGCTTAATGCTCTCTGTCTCTACAGTAGCTATTCCAAAAGCCCACCTGAACCCCTTTGGGTCTTTGTAGTAGCCGTTCCTGAGGAAGTCTATGCCTAGAATGCACGGTGCCCCTGGGCCAGTTACAATTGGATGTTTCTGCCACCCCTTCCCTGTCAGGCTAATCTCAGCTTCCAGCAAAGTGAATTCCTGTGATCCCCCCATCACCCCAACAATGGAAACAGGTACCTTCCCCACATGTTCTGATGGTATCAGGGTGCATTGTGAACCAGTATCGACTAGCACTTTATGTTTCTGTGGCTTTGATGTGCCAGGCCATTGCACCCACACTATCCAATAGATCCTGTCATCCCATGCCTCTCCCTGGCTAGAGGCAGGGCCCCTCTAGCCCTGGTTATTATTTCTTTCCTGGGCATACATAGTGGAGGTTCCTTCCAGGGGATCTGACAGATCATCCTTCTTGCTCTAATACCCTGCACCTTGCTTGTGGGAGGTTGAGGCTACCTTCATTTTAGTGCGGTTCCCTCGGTTAGCATTTCCCTCCCTGAGCTGACGCACCCATGCTGCCAGGACAGAAGTGCGTTTCCTATCCCATTTTCCCATGTCTTCCCCATGGTCTCTCAGGAAAAACCACAAGTCAGCTCGTGAGGTGTACCCTCTCTCCCTAGTTGGGGGGGCATGAAGCTCTGACTTGGGGGCCTGTGACTCGTACTGGTGCTATGCTGGTCTTCCTCACCTCCTCCCTCACCTCCCTCATCTCCTCTATCATCTCCTCCCTCATATCCCTCATCCTATCTTGGACCTGTTGGAGGTCCCTGGCCACGGCAGAGACATTGGCCTGCATTGGGCCATTCATCATGCTCTTAAAATTTCTGAGTTTGTTCGCAAGAGAACACACTGTCTCTGGGTAGTTATCAGCATTAATTATTGCTATGTAGGTGGTGTATTGAGATGGACCCAAGGTTGCCAAATTCCACAGCATCTGCCCTGTGCACCTGACCTTGTCAGGGTCATTGTCATGCTGTCCATCCCTCCCAAAGAGTACCTCTAATACTGCTGCTTCTCTCAGCTGCTGGATCCCTTCCTCAGGGGTCTTCCAGCGAATCCTACGGTGGTACTCCTGCATTCTCTCTCTGTGGAGAAACCTCTCTCTCACACTCATTAAAAGCCGGTCCCAGAGGGAAAGGAGGCCTTGCTTCCTTACACATATCTGGTCCACACCTGAGTTCTGGGCCAAGGATCCCAAATTCCTGGCCTCATTTCCATCCAGTTGTACACCTGTTCCCGTAAGGTCCCAGACCCGGAGTAACCAAGTAGTAAAATGCTCACGGCCCCGCTGTGCAATGTCTTTACGCAGGTTACGGAGACTATTGTATGAGAGGGACTCGGTGACAATCTCAACCTCTGGCTCCCTTGCTGGTTGTGAGGACCCTCGTTGCTGATCCCCATTATCTAGGTTCCTCGTTTTAATCTTAGATTTCCTAGTTTCCACAGGAGCAACTGCTGCTGGCTGTGGCTGTTCCTGTGATTTAACTGGAACCTGGACAGATACAACATCTACGAGTTCCACTGCAGCACCATCTGACTCTCCCTCTTGAGAGCAAGGGGAGGGTTTCTCACCAGCTGGAGAAAAATGTTCCTTCATCATCTGGCTATGCTCCTTCAACATCTGGCTTTGCTCCTTCAACATTTGGCCTATATCCTTCATTAGACCCCCCACCCACTCTGGGTGGCTCATTTTTGCGGTGGGCTATGGGGCAGGGTTAGGCTCTGGGGCCGCATTCCTAGTCCCTAGGACAGAGGCAGGTTCTGGGGCAACATCTCTATTTCTTGGGGTAGGTATCAGAGTTGTTGTCCAAGCCAATATTCCCTTGTTTCTGAATGCTAAGTAGAACAGGCCTATCAGCAACGCCTGCCACTGTATAAGAGCACTAGTGATTAAAGCAGATATGAAATCCTTGAGAACGAGTGGGGTAGCCTCAAAAAACTGGGTGATGGGTTGGGAGAAAATTTCCCTTGCACTCGTTACCTCACTGTAAGTACCATTAATGGAATAATCCCAGAAACACGGAGTTTGAGCATGATAGCTCTGGATCCATGCAGCCACTTCCCAGAAAAAATTAAAAACCCATGAATTTCTGACATAAGCAATCCACCAAATGAATTGGATAATAGCTACAGTAACTTTGGTGAGGGGGCCCATATTCAAATAAGGGCTTGCAAATGGGAGGGAGATGTCTGTGACCACATGGAAAACAAACCAGAATAAACCAGACAACATATTGCCACTTAAGAGAGCTGTTATTCCTGTCTTAACTCTCAACTCAGTGCCCTCTGCCCCACGTTGGGCGCCAAAATCTGTCCTGGTTTGATAGGACAGGTGTCTGCCAGTAAAGGCAGAATTTTCCCTTTGAAATAGAGACTTTAGTTCCACTCTCCCCAAGTATTATAATTGTTTGAATCAAGGACTCTAAGGCAGAGATAAGGGGGTAGGAATAACAGTTCTTTTACTAATATATCTAACAGTACAAGCAGAAAACAAATGTAGTTGTTAAAATTGCTAACAGAACAGAATAGATAACTCGGTTTCAGTTCCTTCTTTAGATGCAAGTACGCTGTCTCTGTGCTTGGTCCCAGTCCTGCTGCTGGAACAAAAAACCCGGTGCTGCAGACGGCAGGCGGGAGCGCAGGGGGGAGGGGGCGGCAGAGGCCATGATGGTCTCAGGTGGGAACGGGCTGGAGCAGGCGACTCTTCGCTCACCGTTTGTTTCCAGGTGATCAGCTGTGTCCGCAGAGGCAGGATGCTGGAAGAAGGCAGATGCAGGGCCGGTGATCATAGGCTGTCTGGCTCTCCTGTGTTCGTTCGCATTGGCTGAAGATTGGGCTGTCCTCCTTCAAGCTTGCCGGAAACACAAGTCCCCCCCGGAAGCCCGACAGGCCCCTCTGGGAGCCGCTGCCACCGACCACTTTTGTCTACAGTCATCAGAGATCCTGGGTGTAAGCCAGCCAGCTCTATTGGCATGATTATGGGAAAAATTCTTTCAACTGACACTGTAATAGAAAAACACTCAACCCCCAACAGTACCTTTCCCAAAAGGTTTTGATAATGTTACCCTTGAGAGGTACTGGCCATAACATGATCCTCATGCTCTTTCAGATCCCAGCCAAAAATATCAAACTTACATTGACAATTCTAAAGTTGAAAAATCTGATCTTCAAGAGCTGGAAATCTTAGGTTGAGTAACTATGGACAGCTGTTACATCTTTCATCTCATGGAAGGAAACAGTCCTCATTTAAATGTTACCCCATATCACAGAGCTTATAGCAATGTGACTTTTTGGGGTAATCAAACTAAACTTCTCACATACTCTGAGCCGCATGCAAGTCAATTCAGCAAACTTCCAATACGATTTCCCAAAGGGATTTGGGTCATCTGTGTTGCAATCCGATACCAGAGGTATAAGGAATGTCTTACCTGTCCCGCCTGTCCCTATCCTATTGGCAGACAGACAGAAATCCCCTCTCTGACCCTTTCCTAGAAAAAGCCAAGACCTGAGATGCGCTTCCTCTCTTTTGCCCTGCTACCACCATGAAATAAAGGCAAAGAGCCACTCTTTTGAACCTCGTGCTTGTCTCATATGCTAGACCTAGCTCCTTCTTATTGATACAATAGGAAGAAGTTACAGTTTGTAGCAGTTGGCGACTCAACTTTGGGGCTTGTATTAAGAACCCACAGATAGCTGGAATCCCAGTTTCAGGATTTTCCGCTTGTTCGTTCGATCAACTACCTCTGTGCTTGGTAGCTGTGTTTATACAGCCCCAGGCAGGAGGACAGAGCCGGTAGCTTGCTTTAGCGCCGAAGTAAGTTGGCTCGAAGACAGGCAGCTTTCACGAACCACACAACAGCCAGGTCTGCAGGACAGGTAAAGTCCCTCGTGGGAGGCGTAAACCCCAGGGCCCCTAGGAGTGGGGAGGGGGGGGTTCCCTCATGCAGACTGGTGGCGGGCGTGGCGCCAGGGCGGGCTAGCAGCCTGGAGCGCCTCCGCAGCAGCCGCGATTTCAGCGGGGCGACTCCTCTCCAGTTTCCGCGGAAACCGCAAGAAAAACCCGTTCGGAAGTCAGCTGCTCACGGCTCAGGCATTGTGCAGTGACTGGGAAACCCCCCGAAAGCAGTGTGAGGCTGCAGGGTTCCCCCAGGCTCGGCACGGCCGGCGGGACAGAGTCGTGTGTTTGTGTGGGGTGTGCGTGGAAGTGAGAGGCGTTGTGCAGCTCTCTTTGGAACAACAATGGGCGCTGAGTTAACTGCATATCAAAAGAGTGTTTTTTCTCAAATTCAAGGAATTTTGCATGCTGAAAAAATTAGTTTCTAAAAAACGGTTAAGGTCATTTGTTTTCTGGCTGTTTTCTAAAATTCCAGACTGCAAATTACAAAATATAAATTCAGTTTCATTTTGGGATAATGTGGGAAAATTATTAACATCTAAAGTAGAAAAATTTGACTCTAAAGCTGCTGTATTTCTTTCAATATTTTTACGAGTATGCAAATGCTTATTGGAAACCGAAAATAAAAGACAGCCACAAACAAATTCTTTAAACCATCCCCCCTCCTCTCCTCCAAAATCCCCTGTCCCTGGAAATAGTGAAAAAACAGAAAAAACAGAAAATACTAAGCCCCTCCCCTCCAGCTACCCAAGTTCTAAAACTTTTGAACAGCCTGCTACAGGATTCTCTGTGTTCCCGTCTCTTTCCCTCAGTTTACCTCAGAATAGTTCGGCAAGAAACTTTCCTTTGTCTCACGGGGGGGGACCGCGTGTCTAATGGTGGAAACCACATTTCGATTTCTTCATCTCTTAACCCTTTCTCCTCCTCAATCCCCTTCCCTACCCCCTTCCCCCCATACTCTCCTGACCCATTCCTGCTACCCTGTAACTACACCAACAAGTTTGGCTAGTCGCTTCTTCCCGGCTCAGTTTACAGCTTCTAATCCTTCTGATTACAGCGAGTGCCAGACTGAGTGCCCGGAGGCTACAGACAGTCAAGGAAAAAAAAAAAAAAAAATTCGGTTAACAGCAGGGACTCTGTCCCTCGGGGGGGAGAAACTGCATTGCCTCCCAGGCTGATAGATAAAGATACACCTAGCCCTAAAGCTCAAAACTTGGAATATTATGTACCCTCCGTTACTCCTGTAGTTTATATGGGTAGAAGAAAAATGGTGATAAAGTTTATCAAGCTTTGTCTTACCATGATAAGAAAAAAAAAAAGATTTGTAAATCATAGAAAAATTTTGGCCATGAAAGTGAAATTTTTAAGGGCATGATGAAAGCAATTTTACCTCAAATGGATTAGTTCCCCATAAATTGAAGGACCTTTTCAGGTGCTTGCTAACTCCCTCAGAATATGATTTGCGGTTTAATATTTGGAAATATTCTTTAATGGTTCTTTTAACAGAAATTCACCAAAGCCCTGTAAATTCCAAAGATTATATTGATGTTAAACAATATGCTTCTGAGATTTTTTTGCAGTTTGTCGATAGACTTCGCTCACAGATTGAGAGGCAAGTCCATGATCCAGAAATCCCAGGCCAGCACCATCCAAGCCTGCAGCAGCTGAAGCACCACAAGCGAGGAAGCACCCAGTGTCACCTGAACAGCTACAGAATGTCACCTGCTTCCAGTGTAAAAAGCAAGGACATTTTGCTGGGGACTGCCCTCTTAACCAGAAAAAAAAAAAAAAAAAAAAAAAAAAAAAAAAAAAAAAAAAAAAAAAAAAAAGTGGAAAGCGCCAGCTCGCTTTTAACATTCAGCGCTATGACACAAATGCAGCGAGTACTACTGTGGAAAAAGCCTCTCAAAAACAAAGTGGGGGGGGTGGGATAAAAGGTGTGGGTATACAAAACGAATTAAATGTCAAATGTTCTATTAACCAGGTCCAGCAGCCTTGTGGCCGTGTCAGGCTGGAGACTACCAAGGGTTTTCATTTCAAGTCTACTGTCTGGACAATTGTAACAGTGGACCTGTCAAACAGCATATTAGACATGACGGTATTTCACATGAAAATGGAGAGTGAGTAATTTCGTTGTGGGAGACACAGCACACACACCCTTAGAAATTGAAACAGCTCCTATGATTATGAAAGAAAAAATATCCTGTCTCATAATATCTTGCAATATTTAGATGATGTATTAGTGTGTGCTGCCAACAACTTAATACTCCAAAACACACTTGACCTAGTGGTTAAAGTTTTAACCTCTGCTGGATTTCAATTGCAAGAAAACAAAATTCAAAAGATGCCATCTTGGAAGTATCTGGGCTTGGAAATTACTGCACGGACTATTGTCCCACAGAAATTGAAAATTATTTGTGCATTAGCAGAGAGGCAGGCTCACCGTTATCAGCCTGAGTTGCCTTTCAAATTCATTGTTTTGGGAAAACATCCACACCTGCATGGTCTAATGTTCCAGTGAATTGAGGGGCAGAAAGATTCACTCTTAATCATAGAGTGGGTCTTCCTCTCCCACCAAAGATCCAAAACCATCACTCAGCCACAGGATCTGATGGCTCAGTTGATTCAAAAAGCAAGAATGAGGCTGCATGAACTAGCTGGTTGTGACTTTGCATGCATCCACCTTCCGGTAAAACTTTCTGAGGAAGGGAGGAACTCTCCTGAAAGGTTGACAAAAGAGATGTTTGAACATTTGCTACAAAGCAATGCCAGCCTCCAGATATCTCTGGACAGCTACTGTGGACAGATATCAGTCCATGGCCCAGCTCATAAGTTGTTTAATGAGGAATTCCACCTCATCCCTCGTGAGAAGAGGAGCAGGAGGCCGCTCGAGGCACTCACAGTGTTCACAGATGCATCAGGGGCCTCTCATAAGTCGGTGATAACTTGGAGAAACCCACAGACTCAGCATTGGGAAGCTTATGTTGAGTTTGTGGAGGGGTCACCCCAAATAGCCAAGCTGGCTGCAGCGGTGAGAGCCTTTGAGAAGTTCTCAGAGCCTCTTAATCTGGTAACAAATTCAGCTTATGTTGCTGGGGTAGTGTCTAGAGCGGAGCAGGCAGTGCTCAAAGACATCAGTAATGAGCAGCTCTTTAGGCT
Source organism: Erithacus rubecula (assembly GCF_903797595.1). NCBI lineage: Eukaryota > Metazoa > Chordata > Aves > Passeriformes > Muscicapidae > Erithacus > Erithacus rubecula. Next base: position 13,458 of record NW_027636056.1, on the reverse strand, counting down.
GCTGTCAAAACTAATCTATTTGGTTTCACACAGAGAACATTCCTTCTATGTGATGCATGTGAGGTCACACACGGATTTGCCAGGTGAGATCACAGAAAGGAACCATATGGCAGACACCCTTGCAGCTCCAGGAGAAAAAGCTGTTCGTGTTAAATAACACCTAGTGCAAGCCTTTTCAGTGCTGGGGATCCCTAAGGAAATCAAAACAGATAATGGCCCACCATACATATCCAAGGAGTTCCTACAGTTTATCCAGCAGTGGGGAATGGAAAATAAAACTGGCATCCTCTACTCCCCCACAGGTCAAGCTGTGATTGAGCGTGCCCACCAGATGCTCAAACAGGTCCTGGATAGACAGAGCAGTTCCACTGTGTGGAGGTCTCCACAGCAAAAGCTCTGTAAAGCCCTGTTCAAACCAAAGGTCCCTATAAGCTAGTAACCTGGGGAAGGGGTTATGCATGTGTATCCACTCCCTCAGGCCCTCAGTAGATCCCCCAAAAGTGGGTAAAACCTTTTGTTCCAAAAAATCCAGCTCCAGCAGAAGAAGGTGAGAAGCAAGTTGCCATTGCTTCAAAAAGAAGATGCTGCTGGAAAGAAGAGGAAAATTCTTCATAAAGAAGGACCTTACGGCAGACAGAGACTTTTAATGTGTTTTTAAAATGTTTTTTTTTTCCTTTTAGAGAAAACCTACCCTCCACTCAACCCCAGAAAGAACCCCTTCGAAGTTGTCTTCTTGTTAACAAAAATCAGAAAATTAGTTCAATGAACTGTTTAAAGGCTGGGGGTTCCCAGGGTGGTGGACTTCTGTTGTTAAAACAATTTTGTTATTCTTTGTTATTATTTTCCTTGTAATAATGGCATTCGGGATCCCACGTCACTTAGTGTTCAAAGCTACTAGTATCATTCCTTCTACCTCTGAAGTCAATCGCATAGAAATGCAAAACATAGAACAATCTAATTCTCCCACCAATTACAAATGTTGGTCAAAATCATAATTCCAATCAAAATAAATTAAATATCTTGCCCTCACATAATTAAACAAAAAACGGTGAGATGTTGTAATGCGATACCAGAGGTATAAGGAATGTCTTACCTGTCCCGCCTGTCCCTATCCTATTGGCAGACAGACAGAAGTCCCCTCCCTGACCCTTTCCTAGAAAAAGCCAAGACCTGAGATGCGCTTCCTCTCTTTTGCCCTGCTACCACCATGAAATAAAGAAAAGGCAAAGAGCCACTCTTTTGAACCTCGTGCTTGTCTCATATGCTAGACCTAGCTCCTTCTTATTGATACAATAGGAAGAAGTTACAGTTTGTAGCACATCTGTGGAGACAGAGTCTGGCAGGGTATACCCTCATATATAGAGGGTGGCCCTTGTGCTCTGGGACTGCTCACAATAATTCCACCCAGTGTTAAAGAGGTGGTCAAAAAGAAAAATAGAAAAATTAGATCCTCCACAAGATATCATTATAAAAGTAACTGTGATAGTGACTTTCACCCATGGAATTCTGGACTATCAATTATCACAAGCATCTATTTACCTCAGCTAACTTCTTTAGATGCACTGAAACAATTAAACAAGTTGGGATGTTGGCTCAGCAAAGAAGTTAATGCCACTTCAATCGCAATCAGTGACTTACTGACAGATGAAGAAGCAGTTAAACAGGCCACTTTACAAAACAGAGCTGCTCTAGATTTTCTTTTGCTAGCTCATTGACATGGCTGTGAGGAATTTCAAGGATTGTGCTGCATGAATTTATCGGACCATTCTGTTTCTATTCATAATCAGTTGCAAAATCTAAATAATTTGGCTGACCAAATCACTACAAATACCCCTACCTGGTTAGACAGTTTGTTTGAAGGTTGGAGCCTTACCTCTTGGCTAAAGGAACTATGTAAAATAGGTTTGTTTATTCTAATAGTGATAATTGTAGTTATAGTATTTGTACCCTGCATACTACATTGTACACGACAGATGATAACCAAAGCAATTTCTAATGTATTAGTTGTTGAAGAAAACGGGGGAGATTTTGGGAAGAATGAAATGGTGAAACCCTACAAATTGGAACACATAAATTCTGAAAACGAGGTTGAAATGAAAGCCACTTTCGAGATGCCAAGCCTCAGTTACTAAATAACTAGAGGACAATGGAATGGCTAACTAAGGTAATCCCCTCCTTGATGAATCAATGACTCCTGCTACAAACGGATCAAAAGTCTTGTTAAAGTTTTAAATATAACACACTGTGATAATACGAAAACTCCTATAGGCTGTATGTAAATGCTATAGAATTTGTATTTTGTACTAGATTGGTTAGCGGAAATTGAAATATTCATAGCAGAAAGAGATTTAAAGTGTTGTAAACGAGAAAACGCTATCTTACTCGTCCTCTCATCCCCTCTTACTCTTACTCCTCCTCTGCTCTTGCTCTTCCTCTCTTCCTCTCTTGCTCTTACTGTCTCGCTCCCCCTCCCCCTTCCCCTCTCTCATAACCCCTCACCCTCCTTTCACTCCTCCTCACCCTTACCCTCCACTTTTCATTTCTTTCTTCCTCCCTCCCTTCATTATATTATCTTTTTCCTATCCCATTATCCCATTCCCAATTCCTATCCTAATTTGGGATGTAGCAGGCAGCCAAGATAGGACTTCTCGATACCCCCGCTCTCTCTGTGGGTAATAAATTGTTACTGCAACCATCCGCATATAATGGGGTCTGGAGTTTGTCCCTAAGAACCGTTTGAGAACACAAGCAGATCCCCAAGTGTGTGGCACTCAAAGAAAAACCACACTTCTAAGTGGTGGCATTTTTAGTCTGGGAGTAAATCAGTTCAATATGGAATTTTAGCAGGGAGAATGCCAGTCTCAGTCCCAAGGCCCTCGACCCAAACTCAGGTTTATTTTTCAGGTAAATAAAGCTCAATTCACCACTTCTGTAATGTCTATTTAGAGGAGGCTTTTGGCACTCGAGGAACAACCAGGCTTCTTACTGGTGGCATCTTCACTCTGGAAGAAATCCTGATCCATAGAGAAATTTAAAAGGCAGAAAGCTAGTCACAGGAACAGGGCCCTAGACACAAACAGAGCTTTGTTTCTAAGTGAAATGAAGCTCAGTTCACCACTTCTGTAATGTCTATTTAGAGGAGGTCTTAGTCACTCAAAGAACAACCAGGCTTCAGAGCGGTGGCATCTTTAGTCTGCGAGCAAACCAGTTCAATATGGTATTTCAGCAAGGAAAAACCCAGTGTAAGGCACAGGCCATGGACACAAACGGGGGCCCTTTTCCCTTTGAAAAGAAACACACCCTCCCAGTTTCCTAATAACTTTTGGAGGAAGTGTTTGTGACTCCACTTGTAACAAGGGTTCCAGTTGGTGGCATCTTTAGTGTGGGAGAAATCCTGAACCATAGGGAAATTTAACAGGCAGAAGCCAAATCTCTGTCCCAGGGCTTTGGACAAAAAACAGGTGCTGGTTTCACTGTACAATAAAGCTCACTTCATCACTTTTGTAATGTCATTTTAGAGGAGAATTTTTGGCACTCAAAGATCAACCAGGCTTCGAAGTGCTGGCACCTTTAGTCTTCAAGAAATCCTGATCCATATGGAAATTTAACAGGGAGAAGCCAAGTCGCAGTCCCAGGGCCCTGGGCACAAACTAAGTTTTATTTCACAGTGAAAGGAAGGTGAATTCACCACTTATAAAATTTCAATTTAGAGGAGGTGTTTGGCACTCAAAGCACAGCCAGGCTCGTAAGTGGTGTCATTTTTAGTCTGCGAGAAAAGCAGTCCAATATGGAATTTTAGAAGGGAAAATCCCAGTTTCAGTCCTAGGGCCCTCGACCAAAACTCAGGTTTATTTCCCAGTGAAAAAAAGCTTAATTCACCACTTTTCTAATTTCTATTTAGAGGAGGCTTTTGGCGCTCAAAGAATAACCAGGTTTCAAAGTGGTAGCATATTTAGTCTGGGAGAAAATCAGTTCAATATGGAATTTCAGCAGGGAGAAACCCTATGTAAGACACAGGAAATGGACACAAACAGGGGCCCTTTTCCCTTGGAAAAGAGACGCACCCTCCCAGTTCCCCAATAACTTTTGGCAGAAGTGCTTGTGACTACACTTGTAACCAGGGTTCTAAGACCTGGCATCTTTAGGGTGGGAGAAATCCTGTACCATATGGAAATATAATGGGCAGAAGACAAATCTCCATCCCAGGGCCTTGGACAAAAAACTGGGGCTGGCTTCACTGTACAATAAAGCTCACCCCATCACTTTGGCAATGTCTTTTTAGAGGAGGCTTTGGGCACTGAAAGAACAACCAGGCTTCTAAGTGGTGGCATCTTTAGTCTGCAAGATATCATGATCCATATGGGAATTTAACAGGGAGAAGCTCAGTAGCAGGTACATGACCTGGACAAAAAAGACGGGCTTGTGTCTCTGTAAAATAAATCTCACTTCATCACTTTTGTAATGTCTATTTAGAGGAGGCTTTTGGCACTCAAAGGACAACCAGGCTTCTCCCTGGTGGCATCTTTAGTCTGCAAGAAATCCTGATCCATATTAGAATTTAACAGGGAGAAGCCCAGTCGCAGTCCACGGCCCTGGACACAAACAAGTTTTATTTCTCAGTGAAATGAAGCTGAATTCACCACTTATGTAATTTCAAATTAGCGGAGATGTTTGGGACTCAAAGCACAGCCAGACTTCTAAATGGTGGCATTTTCAGTCTGGGAGAAAAGCAGTTGAATATGGAATTTTAGCAGGGAGAATCCCAGTCTCTGTCCCAGGGCCCTGGACAAAAAACAGGGGCTAGTTTTCCTGTACAATAAAGCTCACTTCATCACATTTGTAATGGGTATTTACAGGAGGCTTTTTGCAATCAAAGACTAACCAGGCTTCTAAGTGGTGGCATCTATAGTTTGGAATCAATCCTGATCCATACAGAAATTTAAGAGACAGAAGGCCAGTTTCAGTACCAGGGCCCTGGAGAAAAAAGAGGGGCATGTTTCTCTGTAAAATAAAGCTCACATCATCACTTTTGTAATGTCTATTTAGATGAGGATTTGTGCACTGAAAGAACAACCAGTCTTCTCACTGGTGGCATCTTTGTCTGCAGGAAATCCCGATCCATAGAGAATTTTAACAGGCAGAAAACCAGTCGCAGGCCATAGCCCTGGACACAAACAGAGCTTTATTTCTCAGTGAAATGAAGCTCACTCCAACACATTTTTAATGTCTATTAAAAGGAGGCTTTTGGCACTCAAAGAACAACCAGGCTTCAAAGTGGTGGCATCTTTTGTCTGGGAGAAAACCAGGTCAATATGGAATTTCAGCAGGGAGAAACCCAGTGTAAGGCACAGGCCATGGACACAAACAGGGGCCCTTTACACTTTGAAGAGAAACGCACCTTCCCAGTTTCCTATATAACTTTTGTACGAAGTGTTTGTGACTCCACTTGTAACCAGGGTTCTAACTGGTAGCATTTTTAGTGTGGGAGAAATCCTGAACCATAGGGAAATTTAAGCGGCAGAAGCCAAGTCTCTGTCCCAGGGCCCCGGACAAAAAACAACGGCTTGGTTCACTGTACAATATAGCTCACTCCATCACATTTGAAATGTCTATTTAGAAGAGGGTTTTGTACTCAAAGAATAACCAGGCTTCTTAGTGGGGACATCTATAGTTTGGAATCAATCCTGATCCATATTGAAATTTAATAGGCAGAAGCCCAGTTTCAGTACCAGGGTCCTGGAAAAAAAAGAGGGGCATTTTTCACTGTAATATAAAGCTGACATCATCACTTTTGTAATGTCTATTTAGACGATGCTTTTGGCACTCAAAGAACAAGGAGGCTTCTCATTGGTGGCTTCTTTGTCTGCAAGAAATCCTGATCCATAGATATATTTTAGAGGCAGAAACCCAGTCGCAGGCACGGGGTCCTGGACACAAACAGAGCTTTATTTCTTAGTGAAATGAATTTCATTGAAACACATTTTTAATGTCTATTTAGAGGAGGCTGTAGAAGATGTTACACTCCCTAAAGCATACCCCTGGGATGCCATCCCATGAAACAAAGAAATTCCTTCAAACGTAACCCCCCCTCCCTTATCAAAAACCCCGTTATCTTTTAGGATTTCTATTGGCTCTTAAAGTTACAAGTTAATTGGTTCTTTTCTCATTTAGAGTTTTAAGATAATTGGTTAGTTTGTAAGTTGTAGTTTTTATTGGTTAGAAACTCAATCCTTTGGAAACCTATACAAAGTGTTTTGTTATCTGATATAATTAGACCGTTGCTAGCATCTCCCTTCGAGGACAATAAAGTTATCCTTGGAACTTTGCAGCACGATCTCAAGCCTTTTGTTCTTTGCTAGTGAGTAGCTGAGGGCTCTGCATCTGGGGTTCAGAAGTACCTGGACTCAGGGCTGCAGACCCCGGGGTTGGAAAACACCCAACTCTAAAAAACAGCTACAGAGGCTTTTGGCACATAAAGAAAAACCAGGCTTCTCACTTTAGGCATCCTTAGTCTGCAAGAAATCTTGATCCATAGAGAAATTTAACAGGAAGAAACCCGGTCTCTGCCACAGGGCCCAGGACACAAACAGAGCTTTATTTCACATAAAAATGAAGCTCACTTAAACACTTTTGTAATGTCTATTTAAAGCAGGTTTTTGGCACTGAAAAAAACCCAGTCTTCTAAGTGGTGGCATCTTTAGTCTGGGAGAAATCCTGAACCATAGGGAAATTTAACAGGCAGAAGCCCAATCTCAGTCCCAGGGCCCAGGACTGAAACTCAGGTTTATTTCCCAGTGAAATGAAGCTCCCTTCACGACTTTTGTAATGCCTATTTAGAGGAGGCTTTTGGCACTCAAAGAACAACCAGGCTTCTAAGTGGTGGTATCTTTAGTCTGGAAGAAATCCTGATCCATATGGAAATTTAACAGGCAGAAGCAGACTCGCAGGCACAGGGCCCTGGACAAAAGAAGGGGCTTGTTTCTCTGTAAAATTAAGCTCACTTCATCACTTTTTTAATGTCTATTTAGAGGAGGTGTTTGGCACTCAAAGAACACCCAGGCTTGTAAGTGGTGGCATGTTTAGTCTGCGAGAAAGGCAGATCAATATAGAATATCAAAAGGGAGAAAGCCAGTGTAAGGCACAGGCCATGGACACAAACAAGGGCCCTTTTCCCTTTGAAAAGAAACACACCCTCCAAGTTTCCTAATAACTTTTGGAGGAAGTGTTTGTGACTCTACTTGTAACCAGGGTTCTAAGTGGTGGCATCTATAGTTTGGAATCAATCCTGATCCATATGGAAATTTAACAGGGAAAAGCCCAGTCGCAGTCCCAGGGCCCTGGACACAAACTCAGGTTAATTTCTCAGTGAAATGAGGCTGAATTCACCACTTATGTAATTTCAATTTAGAGGAGGTGTTTGGCAATAAAACCACAGCCAGGCTTCTAAGTGGTGGCATTTTTAATATGGGAGAAAAGCAGTTCAAAATGGATTTTCAGCAGGGAAAAGCCCAGTCTCAGTGCCAGGGCCCTGGACTCAACCTCAGGTTTATTTGTCAGTGAAATTAAGCTAAATTCATCTCTTTTGTAATGTCTATTTAGAGGAGGCTTTTGGCACTCAAAGAACAACCATGCTTCAATGTGGTGGCATCTTTAGTCTGGGAGAAATCCTGAACCATAGGGAAATTTAACAGGCAGAAGCCTAATCTCTGTCCCAGGTCCCTGGACAAAATTCAGGGGCTGGTTTCACCGTACAATTGTTATGGGTTGATGTTTTGACTGGCTCCTCTCCCTGCCCTCACCATGGAGCTGCCGGCCCCTCCCCTGGGCTGTTTTATCTAGGCTAATGTTTTGGCTGGCCTGCTGCTGCTGCTGCCTTCCTGCTGCTTTAGCTACCCCCCCCCCCCACCCCTCGCTGCTTTAGCTGCCCCCCGGTTGCTTTTTCTTGCCATGGGCTTGCATTAGTTTACTCCCAGCTGCCCCTCTCACTCTCTCCCTCCTCTTCATCCCTAAGATTTGCACCGGCTCTAGAGAACACAGATCTGAACCTCTGGAAGTCTGCCCAAGAAGCTCTGCCGCCCTTCCCGGCAAAGATCAGCCGAGTTCGTCTCATCTGGGTCTGTGCTGGGAAATGTTTCTTTTGTTTTTTTGTTAATAAATTTTTTTTTCCAATTTTCCCTGAAGAAAATTCTTTCTGAGCCCGGTGAAGGAAGGAATTGTAATGGTGGGGGGGAGGGGAGGGGGGGAGGGGGGGGGGGGAGGGGGGCCCCTTTGGAGGTTTTTTCTCCCCAATTTGTCCTAAACTTGGACAAATTATTTTGGTGTCCCGTATGGGGAAACCAGAAAAAGTGGAAAAAACTTTATTTTAATAATATTTTGTTTTCAACTGTTGGTTGGTATGTCTGTTAAGTCTATAATGTCTTTTGTTGTAGGAGCCTGCCTGTATGTGTGGTCATTAGGTTTCTTTGAAGTGTTAATACTGTTGTGGTCCTTGGGTTTGTTTACTTATTCGGAGATAGCTCCGGTGTTGTCTTTAATACGTAGTTTTTGTATTAATGGGGTATTAACAAAAATACTCATTGGGCTAGGCTTGGTGGTAATGGCATACAGGAGATTTATAAGAATGTTGGAATCTGCTTCAGGAATGTATAAATCATGGTCTGTGTTATTTATTAGAGGAGAAGTAGGCAAAGAGGATTTCCTGCCTTTATTTCCTTTCCTCTCCTCTGAATCAGTTACATCTTTAATAGAAAACATTCAGATCTCCCTGAATATTAAGTAAATCATCTTTCTGGCAATTAATTTAGTAAGTTTTTGTTACACCGTCTGCAGTTTATATAGAATAAAGGCCGAGATTTCTAAAGGGGCTGGGAAGACTCCTGATTTAGGAGCCAAGCTAAGTAGGAGGAATCTTGAGTGGAATGGCAAATAGGAGAAAATGGGCCAGATTTTAAAGGAGTTTTCTGACCCCATAATCTGAGAATTCCCACCTGAACAGATTCAAGATCCAATCGAGGTTGCAAGATACTTAAAGGGGAAGTGCCAGGGTGGCTCAAAAGAGAAAAGAATTATTACAGTGAGCTGGGCCCTGGCATATGCATATCACACCCTGCTAGGCACTATAGAGCAAAAGACAGAGGAAAGGGAACAGGGAGATAAATTATTTACTATCCCAGTTACTCAGGTTGCTGCCAACCCCCTAGGCCAAAACTCGGCAGCTAAACTGGATAATAAGCCCCAACCAATGGCTGTGGCTACCAGTACAAGAAGTGGGAAGTGCACCAAAAAGACTGATCGGCCGGTGGATGATGATGACGATGCTGGAGAGGGACCCTCAACACCTCCTAAAGCAAAATCAGGAGTCAAAAAAACTAGTGGGAGAGCAGAGACCAATAATGAGTCCCTTTCCCTAAAGGATCTTCGTGGTTTAAGAAAAGATTACACCAGGCGACCTGATGAATCTATAATCAGCTGGCTAGTTCGTCTCTGGGATGCGGCAGGTGAGGCTACAGTTTTGGATGGCTCTGAAGTGAGACATTTGGGGTCTCTGTCCCACGATCCTGTTATCGACCAAGGTGTGATGAGGGGGGGCTAACCCTCAAAGCCTCTGGGCACGGGTCCTGGATAGTGTGGCACAAAGATATCTGTGTGCGGATGACCTGTATATGCAGCAGACCCAATGGAAAACCATAGAGCAGGGGGTCCAATGCCTCAGGGAAATGGCAGTAGCAGAAATTATTTTTTCGGATGACATAACAACTAGAAATCCAGACCTGGTACCATGCACACCGGTGATGTGGAGAAAACTCGTGCGGCTTGGGCCAGCTGAATATGCGTCTGCCCCAGCGATAATGAAGCGAAATGAGGTTTATGAGACAGTACTCGATATGGCAAAGAAGCTTCGTGCATATGCAGATGCAGTACATGGCCCGACTCATGCTAGAATTGCAGCTGTGGAAACACGCTTGCAAGACTTAGAAGATAAAATAGAGAAAACTCATCGGAGACTCAGGGAGGAGATTAAGAAAGACCTCCTCCAAATTGCAACTGTACAGATTAGAAACCCTGGTACCCAATTCAGACGTTCCCCCAATTGGGAGAGGAGGTACACTCCCTGAGCTCAGTTGTGGTTTTTCTTGCAGGATTCTGGAGAGAACATGAGAAGATGGGATGGGAAGTCTACGGCTGCTCTGGCAAAATGAGTGCAGGATTTGAAGGAAGGAAAGATTGAAAGAGGAAGTTCCACCAAAAGGAGAGCCGCTCCTGTTTCTCGCAGCCAAAGTGCCGAACGTGAAACTGATAATGACGTCTGACCCTCTTGGGGGAACTTCTAAGATGTATGCCTCAGAAAAGGAGGAAAAACAGGCTTAGAGGGCCCTGCCTCCAGCCAAGGTGAGGTGAGGGAGAACCGTGTTTTTTGGACCATGTGAATTCGATGGCCTGGCAGTTCGAAACCACAGAAATATAAAGCTTTAGTGGACACAGGTGCACAGTGTACGATACTTCTATCAAGACACGTGGGAGCAGAATCTGTTTCAATTGCTGGTGTGACAGGTGGATCACAGGACTTCACCCTGGTGGAAGCGGAAGTGAGTCTAACTGGAAAGGATTGGAAGAAACATCTTATTGTGACTGGTCCAGAGGCCCCATGTATTTTGGGCATAGATTACCTTCGGAGTGGGTATTTTAAGGACCCAAAAGGACTAAGATGGGCATTTGGAATTGCAACTGTGATGGCAGAGCGCATCCAGCAATTGAACACCTTGCCTGGACTATCTGAGAATCCAATTACAGTAGGACTTCTGCAGGGAGAAGAACAACGAGTACCAATTGCCACTTCAATAGTACACCGCCGGCAGTACAGAACAACGCAAGATGCTGTGATTCCTATTCATAAGATAATCCGAGAGCTGAAGAGCCAAGGGGTGGTCAGCAAAACCCACTCACCCTTTAACAGCCCCATTTGGCCTGTGAATAAATCTGATGGCGAATGGAGACTGACGGCGGGCTATCGGACATTGAATGAAGTGACTCCACCGCTGAGCGCTGTCGTACCGGACATGCTGAAACTCCAGTATGAGTTGGAGTCCAAGGCAGCAAGGTGGTATGCCACCACTGACATTTCAAATGCATTCTTCTCCATTCCTTTGGCAGCAGAGTGCAGGCCTCAGTTTGCTTTTACCTGGAGGGGCGTGCAGTACACCTCGAACCGACTACCCCAGGGGTGGAAGCACAGTCTTACCATCTGTCATGGACTGATCCAGGCTGCACTGGAAAAGGGTGAAGCCCCAGAACATCTACAATATATTGATGATACACAGCAGCGGAAGTGTTTGACAAAGGAGAAAAAATTATCCAAATTCTCCTGGAAGCCGGTTTCGCCATCAAGAAGAGTAAAGTTAAGGGACCTGCTCGGGAGATTCAGTTCCTGGGAGTGAAGTGGCAAGATGGACGGCGTCAGATTCCTACTGATGTTATTAAGAAGATTACAGCTATGTCCCCACCTATTAACAAGAAGGAGACACAAGCTTTCCTAGGTGCCATAGGCTTCTGGAGAATGCATATCCCTGAGTATAGCCAGATTGTGAGCCCTCTCTTCCTGGTCACTCGCAAGAACGATTTCCCCTGGGGCCCTGAACAGCAGCAAGCCTTTGCCCAGATCAAACAGGAGATTGCCCATGCAGTAGCCCTTGGCCCAGTCAGGAGGGGACCAGATGTGAAGAACGTACTTTACTCAGCAGCTGGGAGCCAAGGTTTGTCTTGGAGCCTGTGGCAGAAGGTGCCTGTCGAGACCCGAGGCCGACCCCTGGGATTTTGGAGCAGAAGTTACAGAGGGTCCGAAGGTAATTACACTCCCACAGAGAAGGAAATCCTGGCTGCCTATGAGGGAGTCCAAGCTGCTTCAGAAGTGATTGGTAGGGAAGCACAGCTTCTCCTTGCACCCCGACTGCCACCGCTGGGGTGGATTTTCAGCGGAAAGGCTCCCTCCACCCATCATGCGACCAGTGCCACGTGGAGCAAGTGGATTGCCCTTATCACACAGTGTGCCTGGATTGGAAAACTAAATTGCCCTGGCATTTTGGAAATAATTACAAACTGGCCAGAAGGTGAAAGTTTTGGTGTTGCAGATGAGGAACAAGAACCAGTGATACGGGCTGAAGAATCTCCACCCTACAACCAGTTGCTAGCAGAGGAACATGCTATGCTTTATTCACTGATGGCTCCTGCCGTGTCGTCGCAACGAATCGGAGATGGAAAGCAGCTGTATGGAGCCCTACACGACGGGTTGCAGAGGCTACTGAAGGAGAAGGAGGATCTAGTGAATTTGCTAAACTTAAAGCTGTCCAACTGGCCTTAAATATCGCCGAAAGAGAAAGGTGGCCAAAGCTCTATTTGTACACTGATTCCTGGATGGCAGCCAACGCTCTGTGGGGGTGGCTGAAGAAATGGAAATAGGCGAACTGGCAGCGTAGAGGAAGACCAATTTGGGCTGCTGACGAGTGGAAAGACATTGCCACTCAGGTAGAAAAACTACTTGTCAAGGTTCGCCATGTAGAAGCCCATGTCCCCAGAAGCAGAGCTAATGAAGAGCAGCAAAACAACCAGCAAGTAGATCAGGCTGCAAAGATAGGGGGGTTGGAAATAGATTTGGATTGGGAACATAAGGGAGAGTTGTTCCTGGCTCGATGGGCCCATGATGCCTCAGGTCATCAGGGTAGGGATGCCACTTAGAAGTGGGCACGAGACCGAGGGGTGGATCTTACCATGGACAGCATCACCCAAGTTATCCATGACTGTGACACTTGCGTTGCCATTAAGCAGGCCAAGCAGGTGAAGCCCCTCTGGTATGGTGGACGGTGGTCCAAGTACAAGTATGGGGAGGCCAGGCAGATTGACTATATCACACTGCCTCAAACCCGCCAGGGAAAACATTACGTGCTGACCATGGTGGAAGCCACCACCGGATGGTTGGAGACCTACCCTGTGTCCCATGCTACTGCCCGCAACACCATCCTGGGCGTGGAAAAACAGGTCCTTTGGAGGCATGGTACCCCTGAAAGGATTGAGTCAGACAATGGGACTCATTTTAAGAATAACCTTGTCAACACCTGGGCTAGGGGAACATGTATTCAGTGGTGTACCATATCCCTACCATGCACCAGCTGCAGGTAAAGTGGGAGGTACAATGGATTGTTGAAGACCACTTAAAGCCATTGGTGGGGGATCTCTAAAAAACTGGAGCAGCACCTGGCAAAAAGCCACTCGGTAGTCAACACTCTAGGTTCCCACCAACCTAGCAGGTCCCGCCCAGTCTGAAGGCCTAATGTAATAGATGGAGACAAAGTCCCAGTGGCCCTGTCAGAGGGTTTGCTAGGGAAGACAGTATGGATCCATCCTGCCTCGAGTACAGGCAAACCCATTCGTGGATTGCCATTGCTCAAGGACCAGGATGCACTTGGG
>NW_027636057.1:104856-149125 GCF_903797595.1 Erithacus rubecula | reverse complement strand
TAGTCCCACCTCAAGCAAAGGCAAATGCATCCCTAAGATTGTTCTTGCTCAAGAACCTAGTTACACTTGGTAGGTAATGCAGAAAGACAAAGAAACCTGTTGTGAACCACAAAAAAACCTAATCTTAAGCAAGAAATGTGTGTAAACTTTCATTGTATGTATGTATGTATCTATCTGTCTGTCTATCTGTGTAGCTATCTAAATACCTATTTATCTCGCAGAGTTTAAAGAAGGAATTAATTTAGGTATGATGCAGATGGTAATAGAATAAGGAGTAGATAATGCCTTAGGCTGCAATGCAGGATGTAACCAGAAGTGTATATATTCTACCATTATTTGTTAAAACCAGGTGGAGCAGTGCTCCTTATCTCTTCCATGACCTATCCCTCATAACTCCAGGGGGAATATCCTCTGTTAATAGGCCAGCTGTGCTTGGTGGCATAGTTTTTTTTATCTCTTCCAGGTCGTATCCTTTGCCCAGGAAGATATCTTCTGTTAATAAGCCATCAAGTCTCACTGCAGGACTGATCAAATTACATCATCCCATTTGAGATGGGGATTCCCATTTCCCAAGGGGAAGAGTTAAATATTTCCTACCTAAATAAAACATGAAATTAGAAACATCAGAGAAGCCTTTCTCCACTAAATTCCCAGAAGAACACCAAGCCCATCTTCATCACCACTGGACGTTAGAAAAGAAACTAAACCCTTATCCAAAATCATTGCTTCAACAAAACCTCGTACTCTCGGTTCCTGTCCCTATTCCCAGTTCCGTTCCCGGTCCCCCTCCCGTATTCCCAGTCCCATTCTCGGTCTTGATAATATTCCTGGCACAGATCCCCCATGGCACTCTGTATTTGTGCCTGAGCCCTTCCCTGTGTTGGGGCTGCCTGGGGCTTTTCCTGCAGCAGGACCTGGCCTGGCCATGGCACAGGAAAGGCAGTTCCTGCTGGAGCAGGAGGCTCTGCCTGCAATGGGCTCCAACAGCTCCAACAAGGCTCTGTTTGCAAAGCCCCCAGTGGGAAATGAAGGAGGGGATCATGCTGCTTTTGGGGTGAATAATGCTGGAACCAGCCCGACTCCTCCATCCCAAAGTTCAACATCCTGAGAGGGAGCTGAAGCTGTGGCAGAGCTGGGAAAATCCCCAGAGCAGGGAACAACCAAGTGCCACCACTGAGAACTTCAGCAGAGCTGCTCAGCTGGCACAGCCTGGGCACATCTGAGTGACAGGGCAGCACCCCAGGCTGGAAAAGCCCCATCCCAGATTGTAACAGCAGCGTGTCCTGACATTCCCCTCCTTGGGGAGTGTGGGCCTTCCTCCCTGGGCTGGGGACACCCCTCAAGGACACTGCTCCAGGCTGAGCTAAAGTTTTTGGTTTGGGTGAATGATATCAATCTCCACTTAATAACTGGTTTTGCTTTAATACAACTGCTTCAAAATTGCTTCCTGTCTCACTCTGAGTGTCCCTGAGAGGAACAGAGACACACAGTTCCAGAAGCTCAGGGTTCTCCTTTGATGAGGAATCTGGGATGCAAATGGCCTTCTCAGAAGGATAAAAGCACAAGGAATGGACTAGAAATTATTAGAAAAAACTACCCTTCTTGCAGACAATCTTCACCAAGTCCACAAAGTTCAGCTGCATTTCCCCTTTTGAGATTCTTTTTGTCATCTACTCTGAGCGGTCCAGCTTGGTCTAGTGCTTATCATGAACAGATTGTGCTCTTGATTTATACCAGTGCAAGAGATGTAGAATGATCTAAACTGAACACAGAAACAAACTACGGCTGTCAGCCCATTTTCACGGTCTAGGTTACTCTGCAGGTGTCCATGGAGACGCGGGAATGATTATCACACAACTCTCCACTTCCAGCTGGAGGCTCTGGAGATTCTTTCTCTGAGTCCAGTCAGGGTTGCATTCCCTAACAATTCCTGGTACCACCTCCTGTTTTCCAAGCTTGGAATAATCACAATGAAAACCTTACCAATGGCACAACTCCTCAGTCCACAAGGAAAAGAAAGGATAAGTTGTAAAGCTCTCCAAACATTTGTCCTGCTTTGCTGCACAACTCATGCTGCACGCAGTGTGGAAAGCCAAGAGAAGCTGCATTGGTGGCACAGCCTGTGACAGAAGCTCGACCTCATTCTCCACGAAAGGCTCTTGAAAAGAGCAGACAGGACTGTGGAGAAGATTCTTGGAAAAGTGAAACAGCTTTCCAGAAGTGAAATGAAAATGGAAAGAAACAATCCGAGATATTTTCATGTGTTTATTTCTATGCTCCCCTTTTCTAGTGTTTTAGTGTTGCACTGCTTCTCCATGCCATTAAGTCCAAACGGATCTCACCTCTAAGATCAATGACTTGTGAGTCTTAGACACTCTAAAATATCATAAGCTACAAACAGTTTGCCTTGCCCAGGTTTTGTTGGAAAGCAATGCTGGAGATATAAGGGCAGTGCTTGGCACGGGCAGGAATCCTCCAGCCAGGGAATGAGCCCCGAGAGTGTCTGAGCCTCAACAGGACCAATGCACAGCCGGGACCCAGGGGATTCCCGTGTCACCGTGCGGGAGTCAGGACTCGGGGCTTGGCTCAACAGGGCAAAGTTCTCTTTCCGGGACAGACTCAGGGGCCGCCCCCGGGGCGCGCGGGGCTCGGCCATGGGGCGAGTGGGGCGAGCGTGGAACGGACACGCGGACAAACGAACACGCGGAGAAACGAACACACGGACAAACGAACACACGGACAAACGGCCACGGCGCGTCAGTTGCAGCAGCAGCAGCGGCAGCAGCAGCAGCAGCGGCAGCAGCAGCAGCAGCAGCGAGTCTACAGATCCTCTGGATCTCTTGTTCCTCCTCTCCCTGTCCCGCATTCCCGCACCCTCTTCCCCGGGGTCCCGTTCCCGGATCCTCTCCCTCTCTTCCCTTCTCCCCTCTTCCCCTTCCGGGCCATGTTCCGAGCCCGCCCCCGGCCCCGGGCGGGGCTGCCCCTGCCCCGTCGCCGGCTCCGCCCCCGGCCCCGCTCGTCTTGCCACGGTCTCGCCTCCGCCCGGCTCTCGCTGTCCTGGCTGTGGCGCTGTTGGCTGGGCAACAGTGCCTGGGGCTGGGGAGGCATCGCTTTTCTTTGGCTCCGCTTGTCCCGGCCCCAGCCCCGGCTCCGGCTCCAGCTCCGGCTCCAGCTCCAGCTCCACCTCCAGTTCCAGTTCCAGCCCCAGCCCCAGCCCCGGCTCCAGCCCCACCCCCAGTCCCAGTCCCAGTCCCAGCTCCAGCTCCAGCCCCAGCCCCAGCCCCAGTCCCAGTCCCAGTCCCAGTCCCAGTCCCAGTCCCAGTCCCAGCTCCAGCCCCAGTCCCAGTCCCAGTCCCAGCTCCAGCCCCAGCCCCAGTCCCAGCCCCAGTCCCAGCCCCAGCCCCGGCCCCGGCCCCGGCCCCGTCCCCGGCTCCTCCCGGGACCCGCGGAGGGCACACGTGGCGCGGCCACTCCCGCCGCCCCCGCCGAGGCTCCCCCGGCCCGAGCTCCGCCGGGGCCCGGGGTGGGTGGGGATGCCCAGCCCAGGACGCTCGGGGAACGGTCGGGGGCCATGTCTGGCCCCGGGCCGAGTGCTGACAGCCGCGTGTCGCCTGCAGGGAAGGCGCAGGAGGCGTTGGAGGAGCGGTACCGGATGGGTTCCCTGCTGGGCAGAGGCGGCTTTGGCAGTGTCTTCTCGGGCACCCGGCTCGCGGACGGTGCTCCGGTGAGTGGCAGGGGCAGAGGAGGAGGGAGGAGAAGGAGGAGGAAGAAGAAGACGAGGAAGGGGAGGCTGGAGCGCGGCGTGCTGGGCAGCGAGCTCAGCCCGCTGCTGCCCCTTGGCTCACAGGTCGCCATCAAGCGCGTGCCCCGGAATCGCATCCAGCACTGGGGCGAGCTGGTGAGTGAGTGGGGCCGGCGGTAGAAGCCGGGGCGTGCCGGGCGGCGAGGAGCCGGGGCCCGGCAGGGTGGGAGCCGCCGGGAGCCCTGCAGGGAGAGCGGGCGTGGGGTGAGCGGGGGGTGCAGAGCATCCCGGGCTGGCTGAGGAGCCCCAGAGCCCTGGCACGGCCTCAGCCCTGCCTACGGCATCGTGCTCCTCGCGCAGCCCGACGGCGCCCGTGCGCCCCTGGAGATTGTGCTCCTGGACAAGGTGTCCACTGGGTTTCCTGGAGTCATTCAGCTGCTGGAGTGGTTTGAGCTGCCCAGCTGCTTCTTGCTGGTGATGGAGCGTCCAGAGCGATGTCAGGACCTCCGTGATTTCATCGCGGCTCGGAGATTCCTGCCGGAGGAGGAGGCGCGGGGGCTGTTTTGCCAGGTGCTGGAGGCCGTGCGTCACTGCAGCAGCTGCGGGGTCCTGCACAGGGACATCAAACCGGCCAACATCATCATCGACCTGGACAGCGGGCAGCTCAAACTGATTGACTTCGGCTGTGGCACCTTCCTCCAGGACACAGTCTACACCCAGTTTGCAGGTGAGCCGAGCCTGGAAGATGCTCCTGGGCATCTCATGGCCCAGCCTGGCTGTGGTACCAGGGATTTCCCCCTTTGCTGCAGGCCATGGCATTGCTTCTGCAGCCAAGTTGCTCTTGGGTGGGGGTCAGAGGGGGGCCAGCTACCAGCTCTGCCAACCTCAGTCACCAGCCACTCAGCCGTGGCTGGAGCTGGGGCAGCCAGCCCGACACAAACCCCATGGGGGTGGCAGAGAGGGGGGTCAGACCTGGGCACTGCTCAGTTTGGTGTGCAGGCGAGGAAGGGCTTGGACTGCTTTGCTGCCCTTGTTTGCCTTAGCTTATTAATGTTTTCTGGGGGCAATGCAAGCAGGGAGGAGAGTGGGTTTTTCCCACCACTGGGTGGGTTTTTCTTCTGTGTGTCCTAGCTGGGCTTTCCCAGGGCTTCTACTGCCCTCTACCAATGCCAGTGGCTTCTTTTCCAACCCCAGATTTGTACACAAGAGCCAGGTGCTCGCAAGTAGGCAGCAGGTCACCCCCTGTGCCACTGCTGCAGCCCCCCCATGCCCAGGGATGCTGGGGCCGGGCTCTGGGAGCAGCAGCATTCCCCTGATGAGCTCCATCTGTATTCCATAGGAACACCATCCTACAGCCCCCCGGAATGGACCTACCGCAAATGCTACCACGGCGAGGCAGCAACGATCTGGTCCCTGGGCATCGTGCTGTACCAGATGGTCTACGGGAAGCACCCGTTCAGGAGGGGCCGGGGCATCATCCGGGGCCAGCTCAAGTTCCCACAAGGGCTCTCTCAAGGTGGATCCTCATCTCTGGGCACGGGGAATACCAGTGCTGGGAGACAGCAGTGGGCTCGTGAGCATCCTGCTCTGGCAGCTGCTGAGGAGGTGGCTCATGTCCTGCTCTCCTGCTCTCCTCCAAAACAGGGAGTTGTCTGGAAAGTTTAGGCCTAGTTCTGAGCACATCCAGCAGCGCCTGGGCATGGGAACAGTGGGGCAAAGCAAACAGGGTCCTTCTCCAGCTGACTGGTGCTTGCTGGTTTCTCTCCCCAGAGTGCCGAGATGTTATCAGCTGGTGTTTATCCATGCGCTCCTTGGACAGGCCATCTGTGGAAGATCTGTTCCATGACCCTTGGCTGCAGGATGTTCATCTGCCCTAGAAGATGGGAGAGATTCACAGGCACCATTTAATCCAGGAGCCTTTGATCAAACAGCTACACACATCTCTTGATCACAAGAAGCAAAGAAACCCAGATTTTTTGTACCATGGAGCAGGGGTCATCAGATGGGAGCATCTGTTCTGGAGCTGAGCTGGTCTTGCAAGCACTGGCAGCCACCATCTGACCTGGTTTTACCTGTCCTGGTTCAGTGATGGCTGAGTCCCTGGGCAGAGCACAGACAGCCTGGTCTGGCCCCCAGGGAAGGAGAAGCAGCCCCTGGAGAAGCTGTACCAGGTGGGGCGGCTGCAAGGACAACCTCAAGGATGACAACCTCTGCCTGGCCCTGGCCACTGGCAGCTGGAGATGATCGACTTCGATTCTGGCACCTTCTTCAAAGACATTCCAGGCCCAATTTGCAGGTGAGTCCCCCAGGCAGGGGGATGCTCCCAGATCTGGGCATGGCACGGCCTGGCCGGGAACCAAATGTTCCCCCCTTTGCTGGGGTGGCTGCAAGGAACTCTTGAGTGGCTGCCAAGCTGCTTCTTGGCTCTGGGCAGCTGCTGAGGGGCTGGATGTGCCATGGTGGCTGCTGGCTGGGCACACGTGCTGCCCTCCTGCTCTGCTCCCAGGGGCAGCAGTGACTGGGAGGTTTGTGCCCAGCTCTGGGCACAGCCAGCACGGCCTGGGCACTGCGGGGTCGGGACAAGGGGGACAGGAGCCTTCGGCTGACGGGCGGGTTCTGGTTTCTCTCCTTGCAGCCGGGCTCTGTGGATGCTGAGGCTGCTCTGGGCTGTGCCAGGGCTCTGCTGGGCTCAGCCCTGGGCACAGGGCTCTGCCCTCACAGGGCTCTGACAGCTTTGCACCAGACGAGCCCGTTCCGAGCGCACCGCCTGAGCTTTCTGCTTTGCAGGTGAGTGAGACGCTCCTGCAGGCCAAGGGTTTGCTGTTAGGGACACACACCCAATGGGCAAGAACCCACACTCTCCATGGTGCCAGCTGAACCTCTGGATTTCCACAAGATGTCCCACTCTTCATTCTTTTTTGGCTGGAATTGTGCAGTTGCACTTTTTTCTTCCTCTAGAAGTGCCACGAGTGGGCAAAGCCTGGCGAGGGGCCGTGTTCCTAAGGCTGTGCAGCCTGGAGCTGATGGAAGGAGAATTGCCCTTCTGCACTCCCAAACCAAGCAAAAAGCTGTAAGTGGGACTTTCCATCTTTAAGAAGCCCCTGACAGTTTCAAAGGGAATGTGCAGCTCTTTCACAGGGTGAGAAGGAAGAGCATCTCCTAAAGGATTTGGGCAGTGACAGAGTTTAGATTGCCAGTCTTGCCAGGAGCTGGCAGGGCACAAAGCAATTTCTTCTTGCTTCACTCCAATTCCACCACAATTTAAAATAACTATATTGGAAATAAACCTCAAAATATTTTTAAAAAAGGTTACTGAGGCCAGTAAAATGGATCAATGCCATCAACTCATTTACAAATTAAATAACTGAGTTTTCTGCTGTGAAAGATCAGTTATTAAACTGAGTTAAAATTTACAGAAGATTTTTCACTGCAAACTTGGGTTTTTTTTTTTTATCTTTCACATTTTATAGAGGTTTTTTCTTTTTTCTTTTTCTTTTGCTTAAAACAGAAAACATGCCATAAAATAGGAGTGTCTTCTGTTCCTGGTTCCCGTGTGGAGCAGCTCCTTCCCTCTGGCTGAGCTGTTCAAGGCAGAGCAGTCTCTGGAAGGGACTTGCAGGCTCCCTGTTTGCTGTGCTGCCCTACTTGTGCCCAGCCAGCTTTTTTTTTTTAATTCTTTGCCCTTTTGCGTTATATAAATTACTCTGTTCCTTAAGTTGGTGTCCGTGTCTTCGGTGCTGACCTTGCCCATTGGCAAAGCAGATATTGTGGGCCCCATAGAACCAAAGATGCCTTGTGACACTGTGGGGCCTGGTGTGACGAAGAGACCATTGTGGGACTGTGGGGCTCCATGGAACCATGGGCACCATTCTGACACTGCAGGTGACTTACATTACTAAGGGTTCCTTCTTTTCCTCTCCCTGTCCCTGCCCCAGCCCAACAGTGCAGGTGACATAGTCATGGTTACCTCCTGCAGCAACAACTGGAGGCACTGCAGGTCAGGGACAGCCACTCTGTGTCTGGAATGCGCAGCAGATGCTCAGCTTGGGCATTTCCTGCAGTCCCCGGGCCAGCCCCGCTGCCCAGCACAGCATCAGAGTTGGCCCCAGGGTTCCTCAGCAGCTGCTGCTGCCCCAGGGACAGGGCAGCCTCTTTCCAGGGCTTCTCTGCATTCCAGGGGCTCCTGCTCTGCTCCTGGCACATGCCAGCTGCCCACAGAGCCTGTGCCAGGGAACACGTCTGTGCTGGCCTGAGCAGCCACTGCTGCAGCCCCTGCCCTGCTCCCAGAGCCCGAGCTGGGGCTGCTGCTCTGCAGAGCACGGGGGCTGTGCTGCCCGGGGCCCTGGGCTGCCTCTGCTGGGCTCTGCTGCTCAGCCTGGGACACAGAGGCAGCTGATGGTGCTCCCTGCACTGACCCCCTCCCACACAGGCTCTGCTGGGGCTGTGGAGGGGCTCAGAGGAGCCTGCCTTGTTCCAGGGCTGCCAGATGCCCTTGGGGCTGCCCTGCATCCTCCTGGGAAAGGTGCCTGAGGCTCAGAGCACTCAGTGCCAGACTCCTTTCCCTGTGCCTGCTGTGTCCCTGGGGCTCAGAGCACTCAGTGCCCAGACTCCTCTCCCTGTGCCTGCTGTGTCCCTGGGACTCAGAGCTCTTCTGGTCACAGCAGACATTCAGTCCTTGATCTCAGGGTGACCCAATGTGGGCAGGCCTGTGAGCTCCACTCCCTGCTGCTCCCCGGGTCACCCTGTCCCTGCAGGTCCCCTGTGCTCTCCTGGACGCTCCCAAGGCCCTGCAGACAAACATTGCCCTGCCATCAGCCCTGGGACAAGTTGCAGAGCCCCAGCAAGGTTCAGCACACACCATTCACCATCTGATGGGCACTGGCCACGAACAAGCCAAACCCTACCCAGACCTGAGTCCCTCGATGGCCACACTGGGACCCTGATCTCATCCCACAGAGCCCTGGGAGAACAGGGAACACAAGGAGCCTCTTCAGAGTCTGTTCCTTGGGCCTGTTCCTGTTCCTGACTCTGGAGGAGAGCAAAGCCTTCCTGCCCTGCCCTCAGGAAATGCCTTTGCTGATGGAACTGCTGTGCTGGAGCCCAGCTGTGTCCCAGCAGTGCCCATGGCCTGTCCCTGCCTGTGCTCACAGCAGGGACACGCAGCAGGACAGTGACCAAGCTGCCAGAGCACTGCAGCCTCACAGCCACAGAAGGGATATCAAGGATAGGGTGGAGTTGGGAAGAGCAGATGTGGGGAAAGCCAGGGCCATTGTCCCTGTCTGTGCTGCTGTGCTGGGAGTCTCTTCCTACCACCTCTGCTCACAGGCACTGCCCCTGCAGAGATACAGAAGGGCAGAGGAAGGATCTTGGTCACACAGGGCAGATCAGGACTTTATTTTACCTCAATGCACAGTGGTCATGGCTCCTTACTGTCTCTGCTGAACACAAGCACTGTAGATAGTGATGTAGCAATACTGTGACTAATGGCATCTCTTAATGAAAACAGCAGTCTGAACAGTCTGTAATGAGTTCCATTCTGAATGCTCTGCAGAAACCAACAGGCACTTTATTGTTTCTGGAAAGCACAGAGTGCTCATCTCCTCAGGGTATCCTCAGGCTCCTGGTCCCTCAGGCTGTAGATGAGGGGGTGCAGTGTTGGAGGCAGCAGCGAGCACAGAAGTGACCGTGCCAGAGCCAGGGATGGGCACCAGGGTGGCACAGGTGACCTCTGGGCTTTGCAGGGCCCAGGCACAAGGGCTGTGCCAGAGCCAGGGCTGAGCTCCCTCTGTGGGCTGGGGCAGAGCCCAGCCAGAAATCCCCCCTGAGGCAGCAGCTCTGCTCTGGTGGCCACCAGGCCAGCTTGCCAGGGGAGGCTTCTGGCCATGCCCTGGAAACAGCTGCTGCTGCCAAGGTGCCTTTGGTGCCTCAGGCTCTCCCTGGCACAGCTCCCACCATGGCACTCTGCACTTGTCCCCGAGCCCTTCCCTGTGCTGGGGCTGCCTGGGGCTTTTCCTGCAGTGGGACCTGGCCTGGCCATGGCCCAGGAAAGGCAGTCCCTGCTGGAGCAGGAGGCTCTGCCTGCAATGGGCTCCAACAGCTCCAACAAGGCTCTGTTTGCAAAGCCCCCAGTGGGAAATGAAGGAGGGGGTCACGCTGCTTTTGGGGTGAATAATGCTGAAACCAGCCCGACTCCTCCATCCCAAAGTTCAACATCCTGAGCGGGAGCTGAAGCTGTGGCAGAGCTGGGAAAATCCCCAGAGCAGGGAACAACAAAGTGGCACCACAGAGAACTTCTGCAGAGTTGCTGAGCTGGCACAGCCTGGGCACATTTGACTGACAGCACTTCAGACTAGAAAAGCCCTGTCCCAATTATTAGTGGCAGCATCTCCTGACATTTCCCTTCTTAGGGGTGTGTGGAGATTCCTCCCTGGATTGGAGACACCGCTCAAGGTCACTGCTTGAGGCTGAGCTAAGGAGATTTGCCCAGGGTCGTTGGTCTGGGGGAGTGACACCCATCTCTACTTAGTTCTGCTTTGATACACTTGCTTCAAAATTGCTTCCTAAGGCATGATATTAAAATAGATGTTACAGCTCCTAAACTGTGGAGTAAGTAATTCTGATTAAGACCTTTTTGCCTAATCATGATAATAATCAACCATATCTCTATGCATATAAATAATTCTAGATTTCCCTCCTTAATGTTGAGGGACAAAGTTATACAAAGGTTCAATTCTGGCCTTATAATTCTTTATGAATAAATTCTTGACAAAGTGTCCAAGTTTAGGACAAATTTTAGGAAAAAGACCTCCAAAGGGCCCCCTCCCCCCCTTACAATTCCTTCCTTCACCAAGCTCGGAAAGAATTTTCTTCAGGGGAAAGTGGAAAAAAATTTTTATTAACAAAATACAAAAGAAACACTTCCCAGCACAGACCCAGATTGAGATGAACTCGGCAGATCTTCGCCGGGAAGGGCAGCAGAGCTTCTTTGGCAGACTTCCAGTGGTGGTCTCTGAAGTTCAGATCCATTTCCTCTGGAGCCGGTGCAAATCTTAGGGATGGGGGGGGGGGGGGAAAGGGAGAGGGGCAGTTTAGGCAGCCGGGGGGAAAGCAGCTGAAGCAGTGGAGGGGAGGGGGGCAGGGGGGCAGCAGAAGCAGCAGCGAAACCAGCGAGCAGCTAGGGGCAGCAGCGAAAAGCCCCAAAAGCCGAAAAACACCCGGCTAGATAAAACAACCCGGGGGAGGGGCCGGCAGCTCCATGGTGGGGGGTAGGGAGAGGAGCTAGTCAAAACATAACCCATAACAACCCCCCACGATCGCCAGTTCGGCTGCGATGAGCCTTCCATCTTCCTCCCGGACCCCGCAGCCCCGACATCCCCGCTCCCGCAGACCCCTGCCACTGCGCCCTCCCCTCCCGCCGTTCCGGACCCCGCTCCCCCTACCCCTGATCCTGTGACGCGTCCCGCTGCTCCCACCGCCCTTCCCCCGCGCCATCTGCCGCTCCTGTGCCTGCCCCCTCGGTGTCCACACCCGGCCCCGTCCCCCCGGCGCCCCCCCTCCCGCCTGTCTCTGCCCCTCCCGCGGCTCCCGGACCCCTTGCGTTTGCCCTGCCGCTGGCTTCCCCCCTCATCCCCCCGATCCCGCCGCCTCGGATGCCATCCTCGCGTTTCCGCCCGCCGTTCCGCCGCGTCCGAGCCTCGCCCCCTCGGTGCCCGCAGCCGTCCCTGTCCCGACTCCCAGCCCCCGTGCAGCCGCGTACCGACCCCGCCCCTGCGTGCCTGCCCGCCCCTGCCCCGCCGCGACCGCGCTGCTTGCTGCTGCCGCCTCGCCGCCCCTGCCCTCCTCCCCCCTGCCCATGGCTTCCCCTGCACCCCCCACCGCCAGGCACCGCCGCCATTACGCACGTGGAGCCCATTGTGCCCGGCGCGTTACATGCCCAGCACTCTGCTGTGTCCACGGCTTTGATAAACACACCCCTGCTGCAATCCCCAGCCCCGGCCAGCCAGACCGCGCCGTTTCGCTCCGTGCAGGCGCCCCCGGGGACGGTCCCCTTTCCCGAACCGGGGGGAGCCTGTCGGACAGTGAACCAGCCGCCGGAGCTCGCCTGCGGCAAAGCGTTTCCGCTTGGCCATGGCCCCGCAGCCGCGCTGGCCGTGGAGCCGCCGCTCGCACCGTCCCGTCCGGAGCGTGGCCGCGGCCGAGCCGCCGCTGCTCGGCGGCTATTCCGTGTCGCTAGCGGCGGCGCAGCCCCCGGTCACCGCCGCCGGATCCGCCGGGGCGCCTGTACCGCATATGGCCCTGGCCATGACTGCGTGTGCAGCTCCCACGCCACCCGATGAGTCTCTGATCCGGCCCCCCGCTGCAGCCCCGTCTCTGTCTCCCGCTGCGGACACGGCTCTCTCGCAGACAGCGCCGCAGTCCGTGCCCGCCAGCGCGTCTCTGCCCTTCCCGGCCCCTCTCGGTCCAGAGCAGTCCGCCCCGCTCCCGACTCCCGCTGCTGATCCCCCGAACACAGCTCCACTGCCCGCCTATGCCAGCACTGCTCCACCCTCCCTACAACTCGCCGGAGCCGGCCGCCCGCAGCCCGCCATGCAGCCGCCCGCCATGATGAGCTCCGCCGCTCCGGACGCGACCACAGCACATGCACGGAGCTCGCCAGCGCCGCCTGCGCTCTCCACGCCGCTCCTGGGTCCCAGTGCCTGTCCTCAAATGTATCCCTCTGCAGCTTTCCCTACGCCGGACCTAAATGTGGCGCATATCCCAGCGTTTCAATGACGGCTCCGCAGTCACCATCCCGGTACACCGAGAGCCTCCAGCAGTACCACCGCACCTACCGCCGAATCCACCCAGTTCAGACGCATTTCTACAGGACAGAGGGGGAGGTGACGCCACAGCGCCCCCGTTAATAATGGAACAAACAAGGAACTATTTTACGCCTGCAAATACTTTGCCTATCGTGCAAAAGACATCTCAGCTTCAAACTGCGACGCTGTATCCTCAAACCCCACCAGATTTAAAACCACAAAAATATTATGATGCTTCCGCATTGACGGACTGGCAAAAAATTAGACGGGACATTTGTAAAGATGAATGCCTTAATGTGATGGCACTACCTGTCATCTTCAATCCCCAGCCCGGTGGTCCCAGGAGGTGGTCTCCCATTCCGTCTCATGAGATTAAGGAATTAAGGAAGGAAAGCATTAAGGGATAATGGCATCGCATCACCCTATTTCAAACAGGTGCTAAAAAATACACTGGATGGACATACACTTACACCAAATGATTGTAAAAACCTCGCGATGGCCACGCTTACTGACTCACAATATCTCCTATGGGAATTGAAGTGGAAAAGGATGCTCACAGAAATATTAGCAACTTACAGAGATAGTACGGATGTAGAGCTGCGTGCTCTGACCATATCTAAGTTATCTGGTGACCATCCCGATGACAAAAATGAAGATCAGGTGAATCTTTCCAGAGCAGCCTTAGATGATATTAAGAAAATGGCACGCAAGGAATTTCTGCAGGTTCACCCTGCAGGAGTCTTTGAAAAGTCCTACAACCTAATTACCCAAGACCCAGCTGAACCTTTCACCACATTTGTGGATAGAGTAACCCAGGCTTCTGAAAGGCAGTGTGCTGATGACATCGTTCGCCCGATAATGATAAGAGACATCATTGAAAATAATGCCAATACAGAATGTAAAAGGGCCATCAAAGCCATGGCGAAGGACAAACCAACAGTGCCCAAAATGATAGATGCCTGCAATAAAATCAGAAGTCCGAAGCACATGGCTTCTATCCAAGCAAATGAATTGGGAAAAACCCTCGCAGAACAGCTTGAAAGGGTTCTTAGTGCACAGACATCACAAACCGCTGCACTGGCAGCTCAAACAGAAGCCCTGCGAACCAGGCAGGCACATCACTGTATGCCAGATAAACACTTTTTCCTTGCAATTTTAGGACAAGAGCTGAGACTGTGTGGTCTCATCTTTCAATGGGACCCCTCTCAAAAAGATCCCTTGTTAATGATTGAATGGGTTTTCATTTCTTACAGGTCACCAAAGACAATCCTCACACCTTTAGAAATGATGTCTCAGATCATCATCAAAGGTAGAGCAAGGCTTCTTTCAATAGCAGGTTGTGAATTTGCAATTATCTATTTGCCCATGAAGAAAAATTATTTTGAGTGGGCAATGCAAAAATTAGAAGACTTGCTGTATGCCTTGCTTGATTTTCCAGGCGTTTGCTCCATTCACTATCCGGCACACAAAATGATCAAAGCTAAATTATGCTACAAAGAAAAACCTCTGATCAGTGAAGAACCTTTAGAAGCAATTACTGTCTTTACTGATGATCAGGGCAAACGCACAATTCAGTAGTTACATGGCAAAATATGGAGACAAAAGCTTGGGAACAAGATGTTCAAAAGGTTGAAGGTTCTCCTCAGATTGTAGAGTTAGCAGCAGTTGTAAGGGCTTGTTAGCTCTTTCCAGAACCTCTCAACTTGATAACTGACTCAGCATATGTCACTAATAATGTCAAGAGAATTGAGGGATCAGTTCTAAAGGATGTGAACAAGTGATGTCTTTGGTTTACCTGTCTTTACCAAACCCTATCTCACAGAACTAATCCTTATTTTATTTCCCACATAAGGGCCATTCAGGCCTCCCAGGATTTATGGCAGAGGGAAATGCTCAAGCAGATGCATTGGCATCAGCTGTCTCTGATGAGGAAGATACCTCAGTGCTTGCTGCAATAACTCTGCCTAACACTATTGAACAAGCAAAATTGAGCCATGCATTCTTTCACCAAAATGCACAGGCAATTAAACAAGATTTTCACATTACCTTAGGGCAAGCACAAAATATTGCACGAGCTTGCCCTGACTGCCAGCTAGTTCTGCCACTTCCTGCTATAGGAGCCACCAACCCAAGAGGGTTGGAGAGCTTGCAGGAATGGCAAACAGATGTTACTAAGTATCCCTCTTTTGGGACGCTTAAAAACATCCATGTCTCTGTGGATACATTTTCAAATGCAATTTTTGCTTCTGTGCATACAGGGGAAATGGCTGAGCATGTTTGCCAGCATTTTTCACAAGTCTTTTCTTATCTAGGTATCCCCCAAGAGGTTAAAACTGATAATGGTCCCTCTTATACCTCACATGAATTGGCTGCATTTTTAAATGACTGGGGCATTCGCCATACATTTGGCATTGCTCATTTGCCCACAGGTCAGGGAACAATAGAAAGGACACATCAGACTCTAAAATGCATTTTAGATCAACAGAAAGGGGGAGATCCTCAGGCCTCACCTCAAAGGAGGCTAAATAAAGCATTGTATGTCTACAATTTTCTGAACAGCTCAGCTGAAGAGCCAGATCCTCCTATTTATAGACACTTTTTGAATAACAAAAAAGCAAAATTGAAAGAATATCCCCCAGTTTTGGTTAAAAACTTAGAAACAGGACGAATAGAGGGACCATACAACCTCATAACATGGGGAAAGGGGTTTGTGTGTGTTTCCACAGATGCAGGACTCAAATTGGTTCCAGCAAAGAATGTGAAGCCCCACTGTGCATCAAAACCTGCTGAAGCCTCCACAGCAGCCAGTGATCCTGCGAGAAGCCAGGAAGCAAGCACCCAGACCTGAACTGTGCAGAATCATCAGGAGAAAGGACCTGCCAGAAACAGCTCAGGAAAAGAATGGAGTTGTATCGATTGTGTGAATGCATGTTATTTTTCCTTTTTTTAGTTTTTGTAGTCAAGCTTTACCTGTAAAGTCAACCAAAGACAAATATTTGGGTTAATTTAGCCAAATCTGCAGGCTCTGATACCATTTGCCTATCTAACACAAGTCCTGAAAAACCCTTTTCAACCTGTTTAGTTGGAGTACCTTTCCCAAAAGGTTCTGATAATGTTACTCTTGAGAGGTACTGGCCATACCATGATCCTCATGCTCTTTCAGATCCCAGCCAAAAATATCAAACTTATATTGACAATTCTAAAGTTGACAAATCTGATCTCCAAGAGCTGGAAATCTTAGGTTCAGTAACTATGGACAGCTGTTACATCTTTGATCTCATGGAAGGAGACAGTCCTCATTTAAATGTTACCCCATATCACACAGCTTATAGCAATGTGATTTTTTGGTGTAATCCAACTAAACTTCTCAAATACTCTGAGCTGCATGCAAGTCGATTTAGCAAACTTCCAATACGATTTCCCAAGGGAATTTGGCTCATTTGCGGAGACAGAGCCTGGCAGGGCTTACCTGCATATATAGAGGGTGGCCCTTGTGCCCTAGGACAGCTCACAATAATTGCACCCAGTGTTATAGAGGTGGTCAAAAAGAAAAATAGAAAAATTAGATCCTCCACAGGATATCACTATGAAAGCAACTGTGATAGTGACTTTCATCCATGGAATTCTGGACTATCAATTATCACAAGCATCTATTTACCTCAGCTAAGTTCTTCAGTTGCCCTGAAACAATTAAAAAAAATTGGGTTGTTGGCCCAGCAAAGAAGTTAATGCCACTTCAATTGCAATCAGTGATTTACTGACAGATGAAGAAGCAGTTAAACAGGCCACTTTACAAAACAGAGCTGCTCTAGATTTCCTTTTACTAGCTCATGGACATGGCTGTGAGGATTTTCAAGGATTGTGTTGCATGAATTTATCAGACCATTCTGTTTCTATTCGTAAACAGTTGCAAAATCTAAAAAATTTGGCTGACCAAATCACAACACATACCCCTACCTGGTTAGGCAGTTTGTTTGACGGTTGGAACCTTATCTCTTGGCTAAAGGAACTCGGTAAAATAGGTTTGTTTATTCTAATAGTGATAATTGTAGTTAGAGTGTTTGTACCCTGCATACTACATTGTACACGAGAGATGATAACCAAAGCAATTTCTAATGTATTAGTTGTTGAACAAAATGGGGGAGATGTCGGGGAGAATGAAATGGTGAAACCCCACAAATATGAAAGCATAAATTCTGAAAATGATGTTGAAATGATAGCCACTTTCGACAGACAAGCTTTAGTTAATAAGTAACTAGAAGACAATGGAGTGTCCTGCTAGGTAATCCCCTCCTTGATGAAACAATGACTCCTGCTACAAACGGGTCAAAGTCTTTGTTAAAGGTTATAGTACAACACACTATGGTAATATGAAAACTCCTATAGGCTGTATGTAAATGCTACAGAATTTGTATTTTGTACTAGATTGGTTAGCGGAAATTTAAATATTCATAGTAGAAAGAAATTTAAAGTGTTGTAAACGAGAAATTGCTCTATTTTTTCTCTCTCTCTCTTACCTTACTTACTTCCCTCATTTCCCTTCTCTTTCCTCGCTCCTCACTCCCCCTCCTCCTCTCTCTCTCGTAACCCCTCACCCTCCTTTCTCTCCTCCTCACGCTTACCCTCTGCTTTTCATTTCTTTCTTCCCCCCTCCCTTCATTACATTATCCTTTTTCTATCCCAATATCCCATTCCCAATTCCTGTCCTAATTTGGGCTGCTGCAGGCAGCCCTCGGTAGGATTTCTCAATACCCACGCCCTCTCTGTGTGTGTAATAAATTGTTACTGTAACCATCAGCTTATACTGGGCTCTGGAGTTTGTCCCTAAGAACCATCCGAGAACACAGAGATCCCGCAGACAACAATGCAGTTCTTCACTTGGATTAGTCACTGTGTGGGATTTGGGGTTT
This sequence comes from Erithacus rubecula, assembly GCF_903797595.1. Lineage (NCBI taxonomy): Eukaryota > Metazoa > Chordata > Aves > Passeriformes > Muscicapidae > Erithacus > Erithacus rubecula. The sequence continues at coordinate 131,672 of NW_027636057.1, read as the reverse complement.
ATCTGGATTTTAAAGCCCTCGTGGTGGCCCTGACACTGCTCAGGAGCTGGTAGCAAAAGCAAAGTCAGAGCTCCAGGCAGGCACAAGGTACTTTTCATCAGATTGGATTGTGGAAGAATTGTTTGGGACTTGGATTATCTCTCTGGGTGATCAGAGCCCAGAGTCAGGGATTTGTATAATTCCATATGTTTGACTCCCAAAACCTCCCAGCCCAGGGCCTTGAGCTGACAGGGCAGCACAAAGATTGTTCTCTGTGTGTTCCCCAGATTTGGGTTTCACTGTCAGCTTTGCTAGTTCCCATGAATTATCCCACAGCCCCAAATTCCCTGCTCAATTCCCACTACCCTAACCTCACAGTGCCTCATGGAGGGTGGATATTCCCATGCAGAGCTGCTGCTTGAATACCAGCTGTGCCAGGAACCAGCACAGCTTCCAAGGAAGCTCAGCAGCATCGGGACAGGCATATATTCCAAATGATTTGCTATTTAAACCTTCATTCCCCAGCCCCACCCATGTCCCTGAGGGGCACCTGACAGAGTTGCCTGGAATTCACCTGATTTAGCCCCCCTGAGCTCAGGCTCCAGGTGATGTGTTCAAGCAGGAGAAGGCAGGGCCAGAGGCGCTCCCAGCCCGTGCCAGGGCAGCCCCCATGCCCATGGGGGGACATCAGTTCCTTTCAGAGCTTCAGCAGTGGCCACTGTGGGTTCTTTTCCCTCAGGAAAGGATGCACATCCCTGCCTCCAGTGGGACCCACCTGTGAAAGCTTTCCATCCCTTCTGCACTTCAGCTGGCTTCCTGGAAACTTCCACCTTCATCCAAACAAAACTTTATCCCACCCAAACCTTTGATGTTAAGGCATCTCTGCAGGCTAATGCTGGGATTAAATATCTGTGAGGGAAGATGGCCTTGACTTTAATGCTGCTGCTGGGTGATGGCCTCAGGCTGGAAGGGAAGGGATTTGGGGTGACTGGGACATACCTGGCAGCTTCATGGGAGCACTGGGAGGCTGGAACATGGAATTGCTGTCTGAGCCCCTCTGCAAGCAGCCTGTGCTGCCATCACCAGGAAATGCCAGCTGTTCCTTGGGGTGCTTTTGGGCTGTCAGTGGCCTGTATCCAGGCTGAAGCATCTCCAGGTGCCTGTTTAGAGCAGCCCCTGGCCCAGGAGCCACGGGCAGCCCTTGAGCCGTGTCCGTGCCAGCGCTGGCCGGGCGCCCCAGCGCCATCCCCGGGACATGTGCTGGGCACAGCCCCTCCCCTGCAGAGCCCAAGGACAAGAGCTGCTGGTTCCCTTTCAGGGGCTCCTAGCCTCCTTCTGCCCCACATTCCCTGCAGCTGGGACACACACAAACACCAAGGAACATTGCTGGCACCGAGCAGGAGACACTGAGGCCTCTGTGCAGCTCTGGGCCACAAAAACAGCCCCAGCTTCAGCAGCTGCCATCATTTTGACAACGCTCACCTGCAGGAAATGCCCTCTGCCACTCTCCTGAGGAACTTTGGTCATGCAGCAAGGGAAGCCTCAGGACGTGTTCTGCTCATTTCTCCATGCAAAGGGACATTGCAAGAGCAAATTCACGTGCTGGAGAAATCCTAGAAAGGCCAGGAAAATCAGGGTTATGGGAAGAGTTTGGTGCTATCATGTTGGTTACCAGCCTGTTCTACCCTACAGCCATGGCAGGAGTTGGTGTGTAAAACAGCTTTAGCAGAAGAGGAGCTGCAGTTGTTTTGCTGGTGCCAAGAATTCCCATCCTTGGGAGGTTCATGCTCATAACCCATAGAGTAGCTCAGTCAGTTGGAGCAGGGTCCTGGTAATGCCAAGGTTGTGAGCTCAATTCTCAAATCTACCGTGTACTTGAGAGTCACATTTTTAGGGTCCCTCTCAACCCAAATATAGTCTGTAATCTGGAAATAAATAGGAAAGTTCTCAGCTGAATTTTAAGAGAAGAGGTTTTACCATTGCAGAGCATTTTTGAGTTGCAGAGGAAGGGGGAGCATCTCAGCTGGCAGGTGTTGGAGAAGCAGCCCGAGTGGAACCGTGCCCGGCCCCGGCTGAGCGGCTCCTCCCGTGATCCAGCCCCGCTCGTTCCGCAGGGGTGCGGCGGGCAGGAGCCCCGGGGCTGTGCGGACACGGGGAAGGGGGAGCCGGGCGCTGCTCTCCGCTGAGGACTGCGGGGACTTTGCACCCCCGCGGGATGGGGGCACCGGGAGCGGCGGGATTTGGGGCTCCCAGGGTTGGCACGGCGCTCCCCGTGCCCCGGCCGGTTCCAGCCACGATCCAGCGCCTGCACGAGGAGATTCCGCCGCCGTTCTCCGGGCGCGGTTCCCGGCAGAGCCCCGGCTCCCCGCGGCCGCAGCGGGATCGCGCCCGGAGTCCCATGGACGCTGCGGCCGGAGCAGGAGCGGCAGCGCCGGGCTCGGCCCCAGCGCCCGTCCCGGGGCGGCTCCTGCTGCCCGCGGCGATCCCGGTCCCGATCCCGCCCCGATCCCGCGATCCACTCCCTGCCGGCCCGGGGAGAGGCGGCACCGCTCCGAACCCCCAGCGGACACCGCCAAAACCCAGAACCGGCCCCTGGTACCACCTGAGCACCTCGGGCTCCACGCAGCACCGGGAGCAGTCCCTGGGCTGGACTCGGCGCAGCGCTCCGGGCGAGGATCCCGCTCCAGCCCGGGAGGAGCATTCCCGGATGAAGCGGGGTGGGAGCGGCTCGGCCGCAATTAAAGCGCGCGGGCGGGGCGGGGCCCGGGGGCGGGGCCTGCACAGGTGCGCGGGGACCCAGAGCGCATGCGCGGGGCGGGGCTGAGGGGATTTGAACGGTGGGGAGAGGCCAGCGGCGCCATTTGCTCCTCGACGCTGCTGGTGGGATCTCTGGCCTGTCTTTGTGTTTTCGTTTATGGTTCTTTCTTTTTTTCTATACTTCTCATCCCATCCTTCCTTCCCTTCTTTTCCTTCTGTCTTCCTCTTCATGCTCCTACACAGCCAACCCTACCCTATAACTGTCTTTATAAGGTGGGTTTGGGGTATTTTTTAGGGATTTTTTCAAGTTTTTGTTCAATTTTTTTTACGTTTTTTTGGGATTTTAAAGGATTTTATTTCTATTTTGTGGGTGTTTTTGAGGTTTTTTTTCAAGGATTTATAATATTTTTGGGGAGCATTTGGGGGGCTTTGGCGTTTTTGGGTGTGTTTAAAGTGGGATTTTGTGGAATGTTTTTAAGATTCTTTCATGGCATTCTTCAGGGATTTTAAAAATACTTTTTTATGTTTTTAGTGTTTTGGGTATTTTTTCAGGATTTTTGGAGGGGATTGGTTTAGAGGCATTTTTTGTGAATTTTTAGGGGGTTTTGGGTGGATTTGGAGATTTTGTGGGCTTTTTTTGGGTTTGTGTGGTTTCTTTGGTTTTTTTTCCTTGTTTTTGGTCTTGTTTTGTTCTGGCGGGGTTTTTTTTCCCAGTTTTTTCAGGATTTTTTTCCTTTCTTGGATGGGGGGAGGGATTTTTTCATTTTTACTTTTTTTTTTTGTTTCAGTTCTTCCCCCCAGAGTTTCCCTCCCTGGGTCAGTTTTTTAAGTGCTGCTTCAAGGAGATGCTGGAGGCCACTGAGACCCCTGGGGACCCCCCAGGGACACCCAGGACTGTGTGGGAGGAGCCCAAAAATTTTGGGGACCCCCCCTTCCTCAAAAATCATTAACCACCACCGGAACCTTCCCCCATGTCCGTGTGGAGTTTTTGGGAATTAACTTGGAATTTTCTGGGGAGGTTTTCAAAATTAGAGGAGGGGGGAACCCTAAAAAATAAAAATAAATTTTAAAAAACCTAAGGGGGATTTGGGGAAAAAAAGGGGAATTTCACCTCAAAAATGGCAAAGGGAGCCCCCAAAATACACGTGTGATAAGGTGGTTTTAGCCAAAATGGGGGGTTTGGCCTCAAAATCTCCCTGAATTTGGGGAATCACCTCAAAAATCCACCTCTGGGATTTTTGCTCTGTCTTGGGGGGGGGGGGGGGGGGGGTGCAGTTTGGGTTGTGCACCTATACTATACAGTATAAGGTATATTGGGGAAAAATACTTTGAAATTCATTTCTTATACTTAGAAACATTTCCTGAATAAGAACTTTTGTGTAATATATTACTGGACAGTAATAGAAGACCTGAAAATCATGGTTCAGTTTATATTCAGAAATAAGATTTGAAGGACACTTTGTTACTGCCAGGCAAAAAAGCATAATAGAATTATCCTGCCTTTAAAACACATATTATAAAAATATTGATATCTAAGTGCTTTTTTATCAGATCTGTAGCAAAGATAATATTCCACACAAGTGAACCATTAAATAATCACAAGGCATCAAAAGTAGATACAGCTTTTGCTGCATGCAAAGCCAGTTATTTTTCAAGTTGCTCCAGTTGTTGTTTTTTTTACTAAGAAAAGCAACAAATTAAAACTTTATCATTTCAATAGAAGGGATTAATGATATGCATGCCAAAAGTTTATTACAAAGTCCTTGGAAGAACAGTAATTCAAGAAGGTCTTGGTATGCTCTGTGGCAACTCCTGTCATATTTCTAAGTGAACTGCATAGAGCACTCAGTAATGAATGCAATTCTTTCCTTGGCCATTTAGAGGTTTTCTACTTTTCCTTTTTTCTGGGTATTATAGGCTCAAGTATAATTGCTGCAATAAAGTGCCTTGAAAGCAATTTAGCAATGGTATTTCCATGCTCTTGAATACATCCAACAGCATATGCATGCCTGCAGGATATCTATAAAGGTTTTAGGACCCAGTTCTCTTGAGATATCCATGCAAAGGATGTCCATGGACTCAGCAACTCACTATCAGATTAATTCTAAAAATGTCTGTAGTATAATTTTATGAAAAGAAAGTGACCCATCCATAGTGCCATGAGATCTGAACTCAGGACTCCAGTCCTGTCATACTACACCAACATTTTCCTTAAAGCAAGTGCCAGGATGGAGAATTAATGTCAGAAGAGAAACGTCATAGAAAAATGCTGCATTGGGGGATTAAACAAATAGAGGCAAGGAAAGCCTTACAGGAAACCCTTCCTTTGTGTAAAGGCTGTGAGCCTTCTCAACTTCCACTGAAATTGCTGTGGTTGTGCTTAGGACTTCTCAGGAGCAAACCCCAAATGTGTTCTCACCAGCTTTCCCACAGCACCAAGCTCTCCTCCAAACCCATAATATGTGTGCAGATCATACCTTGCTGCATCATTAGCAGCAGCACTGGCTTGGGGAAAATATTTCTATCATTAACCCAGCTGGCTTCAAAGAAAGTGAATTTCAGTAGCAATAGAGCATTTCTCTCCCCTAGTAAAGTCAGAAGACTCCTGATGCAATGTAGCAGCATCTACCTACAGAGCAGTAGAGATCTAATGGGACTTGTTAAATTTTCCAGCTGGGTTATATCAAGTGTAATTTAGTTGTGTTTTTTAAAGGCACAAGCTTTTCTATCTTGGTATACACTCAAAATACAGATCTTTTTCAAGAGATACATTTCTACTCTTGAAATATCAACCAAGTGATTAAACTGAGACAGAAGCTGTAGACAGCTGTGAGAACACCTGCCTGGTTACAGATGATCACAGAGAGCAAATATTTCAGCACTTTCACTGGTTGCTCTTCTGGAATAGAGTGTTGCTGGTGGTAAGACTGAAATATTGTATTGCCTTTTACTGACAAGATGTAAGTTCCATTTCCATGGGCTCATTTTACATATGTATTCTTGCACATGCAGAAATTTTAATCTGGTGTTTATGTTTGCATAGTTTGATTGAATTTGCTACATAAAGAACAATTTCAGCTATTTTTAGCAAAGAAAAGCCTGTTTGAGTTTCAGCAGAATGATAAGCCAAGCATGCTTTAAATTCACTTTGCAATTACATCCTCTACAAAAATAGAGCAGGTAAACAATAGTCTAACTACTACAGATAATAAATGAGAATTTAGGAAGATGCATGAGACTAAATCTGTCATATTCTTCATTGTGTTACCATAAAATTACAGAGCACAGGTGCTCTTGAAAAAGATATTTGGGAAATGTTAATGTTCAGTGATGCTCAAAGATGAATAGCTGGGGTTTGTGGTGATGTTATGCTGCAGTGCAATTTCAAGTAATGGTGGAATAGCACCTGCTCACAAATTCCAGTATGTTTTCTTGTATTACAGAGAACTTGCACATGTGTGCATCTTCAGATCTCAGTTTTGTTATCTGCACAGAATTACCAATGTCTTCTTTATTAGGAATATTTCTGAGAACTGCTCAAAAGTGTGGAGCAGTAGAATTTTCCTGTACACAGCATGTACCTGAATATCCTCCATGACAGGCTACTAATAAATTCCAGAATTTTCCAGGTTAGTTCTCTTATCAGCACATTGTATCAATCCACAATTTTAATTATTTCTTTGCTTACTTTGTTTTGAAGTAGTGAGGGGGCACACTTTTAGAAATGCATTCACTAAGCACTACTTAGAACAACTTGGATTTTTTAATGTTGGCCATTATTGACTAAAATATAATTTGGACTGTGAATGTTTGACCTCACTAGGCTACAAAACTGTGTGACATGTGGGGTTCTATTTAGTGAGAATTTTCCTGAACAGCCAACGCAAACAACTGACTGCAGTGACCCACAGAGAGTGCAAAGGAGGCCTGAAGAAAGAGGCTTTTCTGGATGAAGCAGCACATAAATGGACATGAGGGAAATAAGGGCCATGCAACATGAAGAGAGATGTCCCTTCTTTTCTGAACTCCTGTCTTCTCCTTTTGGCCTCCTCATTAGAAATTTCATTGTAATTCAGTTGCTGGGACAATTTTTGTGAGGTTTGTTACAATGTGTTTAAAGAACAACAAACACCATCCCAGCAAGGAGGAACATTCCTAATTCAGGCTCTGTCTGAAGCTGTGTAAGATGAAATGGGAAGAGATTTTCTGGGTAGTGGGTTTCAATTTTTCTGAGAAAGCCAGCACACAGAGGAAAAGATGACAGGGCACCTTGAAAAACACACACTCCAAAAGATGCTCCAGAATGTGATGAGAGCAACAATCCCTGTGCCAGCACATCACCCACAGGGCAGCGGCTGCAGGGACAGGGCTGGGCTCCTCACAAAGGACCTGGGAGGAGGCAAGAGAAGGCAGAGTCAGCCAGAACTCAAGACAGGCTGGATGTCAGGAAAATATCCACTGTGTGTGTGGGATGAGCTCCTGCCATTCCACCAAATACATAAATATTCCACCACCTGAGCAGTCATGGTTAAACCATATAAAGAAATAAAAAAACTGCATGAATTAAAATAGATGGAAGAAATAGGTCTATTTTTTTTGCTCTGAAAACTTTCCTGTTCAAATGACTGTTTAAATAAAAAAAAAAAAAGTGACACTAAGCAGGTCATTTCAAGATCAACTTTGTTGGATTATATTGAAAAGACTTGGCTGTGGGAGGGATTTTACATTCTAACTCTCCCCTGATTGTGGAAAAACAAAGAGAATAAAAGGAAAGAAAAATGCAAAACCCCTTGGTGAAGACAGCAGTGTGAGTTCACTGTCACTGTAAGCCATTAATCCCTCCGGTAAAGCAACATCCTTCCAGGTGGCAGGACTTTAGCTCTGATGGAAATGCTGACAGAATTGCTGCCCCTTCCTGCTGCTGCTTCCAGCTCCACAGAATGAGAAATGTGCCAAATCTGCCGCAGACAGGCAGAGGCAGTGAGACAGCAGCAGCCAGCTGGCTGGGAAAGGGGCCCAGAGAATGTGTGCAGTGTCTCTTTTCCTTTGCCCTCTCCCGTCCGGCCTTGTCCGCTCCGCAGCGGGAACCTCTACGGCTTCCACAAGGTGCCGGGCGATGCCGGCGGCTGGCTCCACTACACGAATGCCAACTTCGTGCGCGACCGCCCCGAGCTGCTGCTCCGCATCCAGCGCCTGACCAGGGCCAACAGGCAGCGGCTGGCGGCGGGGCTGGAGGTGCGCAGCCGGCAGCCCGGCCGCTTCCAGCAGCCGCACACGGAGCGGCCGCTGCCCGCCTGCTGTGCCGGGCAGCCCCCAGAGCCGGTGAGACGGGCTGCGAGCTGCGGGCGCCAAGGGTGCCGTGGGCTGTGGCCGTGGGCAGGGGCCGGCACAGGGGCAGGAGCGGCGCCGGGGCTGGTGCTGCTCCGTGCCCGGCCCTGGGATGCTTGGGGAGCTCTCCGTGAGTGCGTGTGAGCCGAGGGCTCAGTCGTGGTCAGACCCAGCGGGAGGGAGCCTCCTGGTCCTTTGGAATAGAAGGGAAGAGACCTGGCAGTTGGGTTTCTGGCAGTTGCTTCCTGCAAAGGAATGGCAGCAGGACAGTTTTCCAAGACAGTTGAACCAACAGGGGAGAGTTAAACAGGCTAAGAACTGTGTTGAATAGCTCCAGAAAATGTTTTTTTTCTTTCATTACTTCTTTCTCACTCTCCTTGGGAGGCTGGGAGTTTTTATCTTCCCTGGCTGAAATAAGGTTGCTGCCGAAGGCCTTGCAAAGCCCAATAGTGACCCAGCCTTCCCTTTGCTTCCTTTCTTCTTCCCTCACTGCTGCACAGCTCCCTCAGGCCAGAACCTCGCTGCTGCTGCTGCTGCTGCTTCACGGTAGGATTCAGAGCTGTGTCCAGGCCCTTCCAGGGAATGTGCAGGTGCTCAGGAGTCTGAGGCTTCCCCACCAGCTGCCAAGAAAGTCTGTGCCTCCTCTGGACTTTTTGGGGCTTCACCAGTGGAACCATCAAGGGAGCTCATCCGCAAATTTAATCTGCGCAAGCTCACCATTCCTCTGGTTCGCATCGACCCTGAAGCTGCCTGCAGGGCCCTTCGAGAGGGCAGCAGCTGCAAATCTTCAGAGCAGCACAGCCCAGCCAATGACCCATCAGGTACGGAAAGAGTTTCTACCCTTGCTTTCCAAACAGATCCTGTTTAGTGACCCTTTGAAGTATCTTCCTGCAGTGCCCTGTCATGGTTAGATATGAAGTGAGAATCAGGTAGAAAGTGCCAAGTATCCTAGGAACAGGGACCATGAAAACTGATTCTCAGTCTGTTATTGTTGTTCTTGCTGCAGATTTGGAGGACGTTCTGGGCATTTTCCAGACAGCCTCTCTGTAAAGGTAGAAGGGCAAAGTAAAAACTATTTCTTGAGAAGTGGTCAGTGTTGGCTGAACTCCCCTCTTTCTTTGAGTGAATCCAAACAAGGTTGGGGATAGGATGCAGCAGCTGTTTAAGACTGTCTGCCCTGAAAATCAAGCTGTACTGTTCAATTGAGCTCTGGGCGTCCACAGGACAGCTCCAGCTGCAGAATTCGGCCTCACTCACAAGGTGCTTTTTAAAATAATCTCACAGTTTGATTTCAGTGTTTGTGCCTGAAGATCTGGGCTCTCCCTGGGTGAATCCACTTGCTGTGGCCTTTTGTGATGAGGAACCCAAGCAGCCGAATCCAAAAGCTGATGGGGAGATAGGAAAGGCTGTGATTCTAAAGTTTTTGTGTCCCTTTGGAGTGGGGGAGATAAGACCTGGCAGTTGGGTTTCTGACAGTTGCTTCCTGCCAAGGAATGGCAGCAGGACAGTTTTCCCAGATGGATGAACAAATGGGGGGAACTCAGCAAGCAAGGAATTGGTTGTTGCAAAGCCCAGAACATGTGTGGATTTTTTCCTTTGTACGCCTTCTTTGAAGGATTGGAGCTTTTGTTTTTCCTAACAGAGGGACAGTTGCTGCCAAGGGAAACACACACAAAGCCCAATAGTGACCCAGCCTTCCCTTTGCTTCCTTTCTTCTTCCCTCACTGCTGCACAGCTCCCTCAGGCCAGAACCTCACTGCTGCTGCTGCTGCTGCTGCTGCTGCCTCACGGGAGGATTCAGAGCTGCGTCCAGGCCCTTCCAGGGGATGTGCAGGTGCTCAGGAGTCTGAGGCTTCCCCACCAGCTGCCAAGAAAGTCTGTGCCTCCTCTGGACTTTCTGGGGCTTCACCAGTGGAGCCATCAAGGGAGCTCATCCGCAAATTCAATCTGCGCAAGCTCACCATTCCTCTGGTTCGCATCGACCCTGAAGCTGCCTGCAGGGCCCTTCGAGAGGGCAGCAGCTGCAAATCTTCAGAGCAGCACAGCCCAGCCAATGACCCATCAGGTATGGAAAGAGTTTCTACCCTTGCTTTCCAAACAGATCCTGTTTAGTGACCCTTTGAAGTATCTTCCTGCAGTGCCCTGTCATGGTTAGATATGAAGTGAGAATCAGGTAGAAAGTGCCAAGTATCCTAGGAACAGGGACCATGAAAACTGATTCTCAGTCTGTTATTGTTGTTCTTGCTGCAGATTTGGAGGATGTTCTGGGCATTTTCCAGACAGGCTGTCTTTAAAGGTAGAAGGGTGAAGTGAAAATTATTGCCTGACAAGTGGTCAGTGTTGGCTGAACTCCCCTCTTTCTTTGAGTGAATCCAAACAAGGATGGGGATAGGATGCAGCAGCTGTTTAAGACTGTCTGCCCTGAAAATCAAGCTGTGCCATTGAAATCTCAGCTGGGTTCCCAGAACAGCTCCAGCTGCAGAATTCGGCCTCACTCATAAGGTTGCTTTTTTTAATAAACTCACAGTTTGATTTCACCGTGTGTGCCTGAAGATCTGGGCTCTCCCTGGGTGAATCCACTTTCTGTGGCCATTTGTGATGAGAAACCTAAGCAGCTGAATCCAAAAGCTGATGGGGAGATAGGAAAGGCTGTGATTCTAAAGTTTTTATTCCCTTTGGAGCAGAGGAGATAAGACCTGGCAGTTGGGTTTCTGACAGTTGCTTCCTGCCAAGGAATGGCAGCAGGACAGTTTCCCAAGACAGTTGAACCAACAGCGGAGAGTTAAGCAGGCAGGGAACTGGGTGTGGAATAGCCCTAGAATGTGTTTTTTTCTTCCATTATTTCTTTCTCACTCTGCTTGGGAGAATGGGAGCTTTTCCCTGGCAGAAGTGCAGTTGCTGCCAAAGGCCATGCAAAGCCCAATAGTGACCCAGCCTTCCCTTTGCTTCCTTTCTTCTTCCCTCACTGCTGCACAGCTCCCTCAGGCCAGAACCTCACTGCTGCTGCTGCTGCTGCTGCCTCACAGGAGGATTCAGAGCTGCATCCAGGCCCTTCCAGGGGATGTGCAGGTGCTCAGGAGTCTGAGGCTTCCCCACCAGCTGCCAAGAAAGTCTGTGCCTCCTCTGGACTTTCTGGGGCTTCACCAGTGGAACCATCAAGGGAGCTCATCCGCAAATTTAATCTGCGCAAGCTCACCATTCCGCTGGTTCGCATCGACCCTGAAGCTGCCTGCAGGGCCCTTCGAGAGGGCAGCAGCTGCAAATCTTCAGAGCAGCACATCCCAGCTAGTGACCCATCAGGTATGGAAAGAGTTTCTACCCTTGCTTTCCAAACAGATCCTGTTTAGTGACCCTTTGAAGTATCTTCCTGCAGTGCCCTGTCATGGTTAGATATGAAGTGAGAATCAGGTAGAAAGTGCCAAGTATCCTAGGAACAGGGACCATGAAAACTGATTCTCAGTCTGTTATTATTGTTCTTGCTGCAGATTTGGAGGACGTTCTGGGCATTTTCCAGACAGCCTCTCTGTAAAGGTAGAAGGGCGAAGTAAAAACTATTTCTTGAGAAGTGGTCAGTGTTGGCTGAACTCCCCTCTTTCTTTGAGTGAAGCCAAACAAGGTTGGGGATAGGATGCAGCAGCTGTTTAAGACTGTCTGCCCTGAAAATCAAGCTGTACTTTTCAATTGAGCTCTGGGTGTCCCCAGAACAGCTGCAGCTGCAGATTCAGCCTCACTCACAAGGTTGCTTTTTTGAAATAAACTCACAGTTTGGATTTCAGCCTGTTGTGCCTGAAGATCTGGGCTCTCCCTGGGTGAATCCACTTGCTGTGGCCTTTTGTGATGAGGAACCCAAGCAGCTGAATCCAAAAGCTGATGGGGAGATAGGAAAGGCTGTGATTCTAAAGTTTTTGTGTCCCTTTGGAGGGGGGGAGATAAGACCTGGCAGTTGGGTTTCTGACAGTTGCTTCCTGCCAAGGAATGGCAGCAGGACAGTTTTCCCAGATGGATGAACAAATGGGGGGAACTCAGCAAGCAAGGAATTGGTTGTTGCAAAGCCCAGAACATGTGTGGATTTTTTCCTTTGTACGCCTTCTTTGAAGGATTGGAGCTTTTGTTTTTCCTAACAGAGGGACAGTTGCTGCCAAGGGAAACACACACAAAGCCCAATAGTGACCCAGCCTTCCCTTTGCTTCCTTTCTTCTTCCCTCACTGCTGCACAGCTCCCTCAGGCCAGAACCTCACTGCTGCTGCTGCTGCTGCTGCTGCCTCACGGGAGGATTCAGAGCTGCGTCCAGCCCCTTCCAGGGGATGTGCAGGTGCTCAGGAGTCTGAGGCTTCCCCACCAGCTGCCAAGAAAGTCTGTGCCTCCTCTGGACTTTCTGGGGCTTCACCAGTGGAACCATCAAGGGAGCTCATCCGCAAATTTAATCTGCGCAAGCTCACCATTCCGCTGGTTCGCATCGACCCTGAAGCTGCCTGCAGGGCCCTTTGAGAGGGCAGCAGCTGCAAATCTTCAGAGCAGCACAGCCCAGCCAATGACCCATCAGGTATGGAAAGAGTTTCTACCCTTGCTTTCCAAACAGATCCTGTTTAGTGACCCTTTGAAGTATCTTCCTGCAGTGCCCTGTCATGGTTAGATATGAAGTGAGAATCAGGTAGAAAGTGCCAAGTATCCTAGGAACAGGGACCATGAAAACTGATTCTCTGTCTATTATTGTTGTTCTTGCTGCAGATTTGGAGGATGTTCTGGGCATTTTCCAGACAGGCCTGCTCTGTAAAGGTAGAAGGGCGAAGTAAAAACTATTTCTTGAGAAGTGGTCAGTGTTGGCTGAACTCCCCTCTTTCTTTGAGTGAAGCCAAACAAGGTTGGGGATAGGATGCAGCAGCTGTTTAAGACTGTCTGCCCTGAAAATCAAGCTGTACTTTTCAATTGAGCTCTGGGTGTCCCCAGAACAGCTGCAGCTGCAGATTTCAGCCTCACTCACAAGGTTGCTTTTTTGAATAAACTCACAGTTTGGTTTCAGCCTGTGTGCCTGAAGATCTGGGCTCTCCCTGGGTGAATCCACTTCCTGTGGCCTTTTGTGATGAGGAACCCAAGCAGCTGAATCCAAAAGCTGATGGGGAGATAGGAAAGGCTGTGATTCTAAAGTTTTTGTGTCCCTTTGGAGTGGGGGAGATAAGACCTGGCAGTTGGGTTTCTGGCAGTTGCTTCCTGCCAAGGAGTGGCAGCAGGACAGTTTTCCAAGACAGTTGAACCAACAGGGGAGAGTTAAGCAAGCAAGGAACTGGGTGTTGAATAGCCCTAGAACGTGTTTTTCTCTTGCATTATTTCTTTCTCACTCTACTTGGGAGGATGGGAGTATCTGTCTTCCCTGGCAGAAGTGCAGTTGCTGCCAAAGGCCTTGCAAAGCCCAATAGTGACCCAGCCTTCCCTTTGCTTCCTTTCTTATTCCCTCACTGCTGCACAGCTCCCTCAGGCCACAACCTCACTGCTGCTGCTGCTGCTGCCTCATGGGAGGATTCAGAGCTGCATCCAGGCCCTTCCAGGGGACGTGCAGGTGCTCAGGAGTCTGAGGCTTCCCCACCAGCTGCCGAGAAAGTCTGTGCCTCCTCTGGACTTTTTGGGGCTTCACCAGTGGAACCATCAAGGGAGCTCATCCGCAAATTTAATCTGCGCAAGCTCACCATTCCGCTGGTTCGCATTGACCCTGAAGCTGCCTGCAGGGCCCTTCGAGAGGGCAGCAGCTGCAAATCTTCAGAGCAGCACAGCCCAGCCAACAGTGCTGCCTCACCTGGGGATTCAGAGGTGCCTCCAGGCTCCTCCAGGATGAGTGCAGCTGCTCAAGATTGTGTGGCTTTTCCAGAACCTCCTGAGGATGCGTTTGTCACCTCTGGACCTCTGGGGGCTCCATCAGTGGAGCCAGGCACATACACATTTCAATTTCAGCCTGAGTCTGTCATTCCACGAGGTCCTGTGAACCACCAAAGCACTTTGGTGACAGTTCCAGAGAGCAGCAGCTGCACATTTCCTGAGCAGCACTTGCCATCCTACTGGCCATCAGGTAGGATAAGAGTTTCTATCCTTGCTTTACGGAACAGTCATGAAAATTGACTGAAATATTTTCCTGCAGTGCTCTGTCATGGGTTGATCTCAAGTGCAAGTCAGGTAGAAATGTCAAGTGTGCTAGGAAGCACAACCATGACAACAAAATTAATCTCTTTCTGCTTTTCCTTTCCTTGCTGCCGTTTTGGAGTGGGTTCTTTGCATTTTCCAGACAGCCTCTCTGTAGGGGTGCAAGGGCAAGGCAAATAACCTTTGTCCATGACTGGTCAGTGTCAGGTAAACTCTTTTTTGAAATGAAGTCAAACTCGCACCCTGATAGGATATTGAGAGTTTGCAGGTTGTCTGTCCTTCAAATAATATTATTAAAATTCAACGAGCTCTGTGCATCCCTGGAGCAGCTGCAGCTATAGAATTCAGCCTCACCCACAAGGATACTTTTTAGAAGAAACTCACAGTTTAAGTTTAGGATGTGTGTCTGCAGGTGTGGGCTCTTCCTGGGTGAATCCGCTTTCTGTGGTCTGTTATAATGAGAAACTGCAAAGCCACCAACTCCAAAAGCTGATGGGGAGATAGAAAAGGCAGTGATTATAAAGTGCTTTTGTGTATATGTAGATCAATTTTAAAATCCATCCTTTCATATACATACACATAATTTAGAAGAAAGATTTTTAAGAGGGAGAACTCACTCTCCCAATTCCCTGGGAAGTTTGAGTACGTTTCTGGAATTGAGGTTGCTGTGTGCTTCCTGTGGTGTTTGATCCAAGGCAGCATAGAGCTCCGTGTCCCAAAGCCACATTCTGGAGCCTGACCAATGTGTTTGAACTCTTGCAGCCACTCCAGGCACTTCAGCCCCCAGTGCTGCAGCTGGCTATGCTGGATATGCACCATGGAGAGCCCCCAGGTGGCTCTGGGATACTCCTGGGGAAGAGGAATTGCCCCCCTTGGATCTGGACATGGTGCTTGAGACACTGGAGGAGATGCTTTCGTCCTCCCCGCCTGAAAGGTCTCCCTCTGCTCAGGTAACTCTGCTGAAGAGAGATGAAAGGGGCTGACTGAGAGCCTTTGAAAGTTGTTACTTGGCTGAGAAGCAAAGGCTTTTTGAATTCAGTTGTGAATGGACAGGGAAGGATTTTCTTGGAAAAGTAAGGTTTCTAAAAGAAGAGGAATGAGAAAATCACTCCCCTGAGTGAGGATGAGAGGTGTGAGCCTCTGTTGGCCAAGTTTGAGTGCTCCTTTTCCTGGGAAGAATTCCTCCTGTGGGGCCATTTGTGATGAGGAAGTGAAAGCTTTGTGCATTCTACCAGTCTTTGTTTGATGGGAAAGAAGAGAAGAGTGTTTGGAGAATGGCACTGAAGGCAGGGAGGGGCATGTGAGAGGTGCCTCTGTTGCAGCAGCAGATGTGGGCTCTGCCTCTTCTGTGTTGGAAGGCCAAGGCAAAGCAAGGGCTGGGCTGCAGCAGCTGCTGCTGTGTGAGCCCTGCCATGTGTGTAGGTGCTCCCAGAGCCATGTTTGGGGATGGGCTGGAGCTGCAGCTTTCTTGTCCTCTCAGTAAGGTGGTGCCTGCAGTCCAGTTTCTATCTGGGAAATCCTTAGCTGGGCAAAAATGCCCAGTCTTGCTCTCCATGTTCCAGAGCTCAATCACCTTGCTGTTGGGCATCTATATGGGAAGAGATGTGTGGTCCCATGCAGTCTCTAAAAAGCTGCAGCCTGGATGAGACTGTTCTGCACAGGGCTGTGGAGGGAGGAGCACCTCCCTGATCCAGGAACTGGCAGGACTCCTTCCTTAGAAGGCATCCATGTGTTCAGTGTCACCCCCACATTCAGCATTGTCAGCTTTGACAGCTTTTGGACCATGTTGGAGGAGTCAAATCTGTTTGACTTTTGAAGGTGTTTGTGGCCCAGATTTCTTGTTAGGAACAAGAGATTAGGTATGTGAGCCACGGAGTTGTTGGACCAGATGTATTGTGTGGCTGGTGAGAAGGGTTTATTTCTTTCTGTTTCTCTTTCAAGGGGAATATTAATGTTGCCTCTGAGCCTTCAGAAGGGGAGCCTGTGAACAGCACTGCAGCAGAGGGAGGTTTGCCTGGCACTGAGAGCTCTGGGAACAGTTCCCAGCAACCTGAGGAGCTTGGTAAGGACAGAGCCCCCATTGGTTTAGAGAGATGTGAGAGGGCTGCTCTGAGCCTGCCTCTGACAGGCAGGGAGATCAGAAGAGTTGAGTTCTTGTCTGCAGGGTTGGTGTTTCCCATGCCTTTAGTTCAAATCTTGCACTGAGACAACCTCCCCAAGCCCTGCCCTCCTTGCTTCTCCAGAGGCTCTGACACTGAGTCCTCTGGTGTGGCAAGAGAGCCAGGAATAAACCTGACCTTATGGGATTTGTGTCACCAAGCTGGGTATCCCAATTTGAATTCATAACTCAGCTCACAGCACCCTTCAGTCTCAGCCATTTCAGTGAGGAATGAGGTCTCTCTGTCAGCACAGAGAAAGAGCAAGGCTGTGCTTCTTTGTGGGAGCTGGGACTGTGTGTTTCAAACTCTCATGGGAGCCATTTGTACTGTGAGTGCTGTGAGTTTATTGGGAAACTTCAGAAGTTGAGAAGTTTTGAAAACTTGGAAGGATTCCAGCTCTTTAAAGAGCAGGCCTGAAATTCCCAATTGAGAGTCTGCCTTCCAGGCTATCTCTTACAGTCTTTGACAGAAGGACAGTAACTTCCAAAGGGAAAGATGGACGGAGGCCAATATTGACTGGGTGTTCCCTTTGCTTCCCAGATATCCATCTGATCTACCTTGCCAGGAGGGCTGCCCTGCGTGCCAGGGAGAAACCGGGGGAGAGCCTGTGACCATCGGGCAGGTGGAACCCCTCTGTTTATAGATACATTTATAGACTTCTATAGTTATATGTAGTTACTTTTATAGATTTTCAGATTTGCATATATATATGTATAGGGTAATATTAATATATATATATATGTTATTATTTTATTAGTAGTAATGCATTTTAATAACTATTAATTAAATATTTATATTTATATTTATATTTATATTTATATTTATATTTATATTTATATTTATATTTATATTTATATTTATATTTATATTTATACATATTTCTTTAGTTAAAGGTAAACAGAATTTAGATCCACAGATTGAGCTGTGTAGGGCTAGGGTGCATTTTTAAGGTGTTTCCCCTCTCTGATTCCTTTTCCATCTCTTGTTTTTCCCCTGTGTCCTCTGTCCCCTGTTGCTGTGCTGGTCCGAGCTGGGGCCGGGCCGGGCGGAGCAGCAGTTCCAGCCCCGGGTGTCCCTGGAGCGGTGGCAGCTGCCGCTGGCCCCAGGCAGAGTCCCCTGAGGAGCTGCTGAGGGACGGTGAGACTGAGGGGCTGAGGGGCTGAGGGGGCGCTGGCACTGAAGGGACGGTGACCTTGAGGTGCTGCTGGGGCTGAGGGTGTGGGGCAGCTGAGGGCAATGGTGGCACTGAGGGGACAGGGAAGTGGCACAGGCTGAGGGGGTGACGGGTCTAAGGGGATGGGATGGGTCAGAAGGGACTGAGCGGGGTGAAAGGACTGTGGGGTCTGAAGAAACTGAAGGGGACTCGGGGTTTGCCGAGAGCATGGCGGGGCTGAGGGGATGGAGGGGCCAGCAGGGAGCACAGAGGGGTCCAGGACTGCAGCTCTGCCAGGCATGGAACCAATTCCTGAGGCTCCGTTTTTGCCACATCTCCAGTGAAGACATTGAAGACAGCAGGAGGAGTGACAGGAGCCAGCAGGGAGAAGCCAAAGGCCCCAAGCAGGAGCAGGAGCTGCTGCTGGCACAGAGGCTGGTGAGGCCCCAGGGCCGGTGGGGCAGGGTGGGGTGAGGGTGCCGTGGGCTGTGGCCGTGGGCAGTGCCCGGCACAGGGGCAGGAGCGGCCCTGCCCGTGCTGGGGCTGCTCGGCGCAGCTGCCCCGGCCGGCACAGGGGCTGTCCTGGGGCAAGGCAGCTGTGCCGGCAGGGCCCGGGAGCTGTGCCGGCTGTGCCGGGGCTGCGGGACAGTCCCGCCGCGCTGCGCTCGCCACACCCTGGCCCCTCGGCCTGCTGCTGCTTTCCAGCAATCCTGGAGGGGCACTGAGATTTTCTCTTCCCTGGTGGAAGTGCAGGTGCTGCCAAGGGAAAGGCCCTGCTCCTGACTCAGTGTTCTCTTTGCTTCCCAGATGTCCCATCTGCTGTCCCTGTCCAGGAGAGCTGCTCTGCACGGGACGAAGAGATCGAGGGAGAGGATTTGAAGATGGGGATGCTGGAATCTGATTTTCTGCTTGGCATTCTCTTTGAAGAGACATGAACTTACACATAGAGAGGGATAATTATATGGATATTTTCTTATGTGGGTTGCTATTTGTATAGGAGTATTTCCATATGTGTGTTATATTTATGGATTTGCTATGTATATCAGTGTATATATACATACATGTATGTAATTACATATATGTGTATTTATATATCTAAGTATGTTACTTATGTAACATGATGAATACATGTATATGTTGTTATATCTGTCTTCTATTTTCTGGGTTTTCATTTGTGTAGATATCTATTTGTATTGATGCAGTTATAGGTATATTACATTTAAAAGGGTATATTGATATTTGTGTTGGTGTATATATTCTATTTTTTTTCTATGTATATTAATCTATTTCTACATGTAATTGTATTTACATTTATGTAGAGAGGTATTGCTCAATATTTGTATTGATGCTGTTGCATGGATATTTTTTGGCACAGTGCTATTTGTATATTGATAGGTTTGGTTTATGTATCTATTTAGTGTTTAATATGTAATGTTTAATCTCTATGTAGACCAGGAGATTGTTATAGTTATATCTGTATTTTTATATATGTGCATACACATGTATTTAATTCTAATTAAACATGTATGGAGTACTATAGTTGTATAACATTAACTGCTGAGTTCTTAATGTAGGGCTATTTAGAGGGGGAGTGCATATGTTCATGTTTTTATATGGGCTGTACAGTTGTATGTAATAAATTAAGTTGTTAAGCACCTAAGTGATCTTTGTGTATAGTGAGTTGTTGTAGAGTTGGCAATAAATTAGGTTTTTGTTAACTGAAGTTGAGATTCGTATATTTTTGCATAGCATTGGTTTAGTAATGTAATAAATCCCTTTTTTTAACATTAACTGAGATCTGTATAGTTCTGTATTGTCAGCGTGGGTGTAGCAATTTGTAATAAATGACATTTTTCAACTGAAAGCAGTTCTTGTGTATTTGTCAATCAGCAGTGCAGCTGTAACAATCTGCAAGAAATGGCATTTCCCAGCTGAGATGGGTGTTGTGTGATTTGTGCTATCCAAAGCAACGAGCAGATGTAAAGGTGATAATGCTGGGGGATTTTGGCCATGAAAATCTCCAGCCATGCCCAGCACATGCCCTGTGTGCACTCAGGCTGGGCAAGGAAAGCGCAGATTTGGGATGGCAGCAGAGCCACACATTTCCTAAGAACTCCCTGCAAAGCCTGCTGAGAAAACTCTGGGACTCCACTGAGTGTAGAACTGCTCTGTGGATTTTCAGATCATTCAATTGATCTTTGGTTCTTTATATGCAAACATATCTATACATATATATATATATGTGTGTGTGTGTGTGTGTGTAGGCAGTACTTAGTGACATGGAACATACTTGATTGTGGAAACTGAAATGGATTTTTCTATCTTTATCTGTAGAGTCAGCAGAGTTGTACCATTCTGTAGCCATCATTGACTTGAAATTGGTCATTGTATAAAAGCATTGGAGTTTTAACAGTCTGTAATAAATTTCCCTTTGAAACTGCAATTGGCTTTGGGACACTTCTCATTTCCATGATGAGTGACCACATCAATGTTTTCCCAATATCTTCAGTGATCATTAAGCATTGGTGAGTGTATGACAGGCTGTGGCAGCCAATTCCTCACAGGTCTGTCAATCTGTGGGTAATAGAACCTGTCTGAGGTTATTTGTCTGTGAGTTGTGGTCCATGTCTAGAACCCCCTCAGGCAGCACCCTGGCTGGGGAGGGGAAAAATGTAATGGGATTATGATATTTATTGTCTTTTCACACATATTTGCACTAAGATGCAGCCTCAGCTTAGTAAGGAAAATAATAGATTTTCTTCAGTTATTCAGCATGGAATAAAATGGTGTAGGAATAGCCACAAACTAAGCTGTAGGAACAGTTCTTGGTCTTAAGAGGACACTGGGTGCAAGAAAGCAGCACAATGTTGATTCACCTCTTAGGTAAAACCAAAACGGTTCATGGTGTAAATCTACCTGGTGATGGAAATAACCAATGGGCTGTGGCTGAAGTCTGGGAGTCAAACATTTGATAAAAGAGACCTGGCAAAGCCAGTCCAAGGTGCAGGCAGGCACTGGGCTCAAGGCAAGAGGGAGCTTGTCCTGGCAGCCCTGGGAGGGACTGCAGGCAGAGGAGCTGCCGGCGGCAGGGAGCAGCTCCTGCTGGCACTGCAAGGGAAGGAGCGGCAGCGTGCAGGAGGAGCGGGCACATTGCTGATGGACAACGGAGCTGCTCCTGAGCCACCAACGGGACCCTCCTGGCACTGCAGTTACTGCTCAGTTCCAGGGTAATCTGAGCAGGAAGCCAAAGCCCGAGCAAGAAAAAAACCCATAGTTGAAGTCGGAGTTGAAATCAGAGTTTAAGTTACTGAAGTCATTGAAGTCACTGATTTTTCTCATAGCTCAGCCTTATATACTGTTGCAGCCCCAGGCAGTTACAGCTCTCAAGCACTCACATCCCCAAGTCAGAATTTCTCCCTGTGGACACTGTTGAAGGCCTAGGCGCATTTTAACTAGGCCTTTTTGCTCAAGTTCTAAGTATTTTTCTGTGGCCAACAAGGCGAGATGCTGTGATCCCCATCCACAAGATGATCCGTGATCTAGAGAGCCAAGGGGTGGTCAGCAAGAGCCACTCACCCTTCAACAGTCCTATTTGGCCTGTGCAGAAATCTGATGGGGAATGGAGAATGACTGTGGACTATCAGGCATTGAATGAAGTGACTCCACCGCTGAGCGCTGCCGTGCCGGACATGCTGGAACTCCAGTACGAGCTGGAGTCCAAGGCAGCAAGGTGGTATGCCACCATTGACATAGCAAATGCATTTTTCTCCATTCCTTTGGCAGCAGAGTGCAGGCCTCAGTTTGCTTTCACCTGGAGGGACGTGCAGTACACCTGGAACCGACTGCCCCAGGGGTGGAAACACAGCCCCACCATCTGCAACGGGCTGATCCACGCTGCACTGGAAAAGGGTAAAGCTCCAAAACATCTGCAATACATCAATAACATAATTGTGTGGTGGAACACAGCAATAAAAGTATTTGAGAAAGGAGAGAGAATCATCCAGATTCTGCTGCAAGGAGGTTTCGCCATTGAGAAAAGTCAAGTGACCCGCCTGAGAGATCCAGTTCCTGGGAGTGGCAAGATGGACAGAGCCAGATCCCCACTGAAATGATCAATGAGATCATCACAGTGTCTCCACCAAGCAGCAAGAAGGAAACACAAGCTTTCCTAGGGGCCATAGGTTTGTAGAGAATGCACTCCTGAGTGCAGCCACATTGTGAGCCCTCTCTACCTGGTCACCCTAAGAAGAACAATTCCAGCTGTGGCCCTGAACAGCAACAAACCTTCACCCAGACCAAGCAGAAAATCGCTCATGCAGTGCCCTTGGCCCAGTCAGGATGGGACCAGAGGTGAGGAATGTGCTTTACTCTGCAGCCAAGAACAATGGCTTGTCCTGGAGCCTTTAGCAGAAGGGGACTGGGGAGACTCGAGGCCGAGCACTAGAATTCTGGAGTCAAAGTTACACCAAGTCTGAAAGTCACAAAAAAACCAAAAAATCCCGAACAAAATCTTATCTGCCTATAATAAGAAAGTTCAAGCCACCTCAAAAGAAATTATCACAAAAGCACAACTCCTCCTGGCACCCTGACTCCCCGTGCTGGGGTGGATGTTTAAAGAAAAGGCTCCTCTACCCACCACGCCACCCACACCACATGGAGCCCATGGATTGCTCTCATCACACAGCACGGCCGGATTAGAAACACAAATCACCCTGAAATTTTAAAAATAATTCAAACCAGCCACAAGATAAAAACTTTAGTGTCACTAACAAAAAAGAGCAGAAACAAGTAACCCAGGCCAAAAAGCTCCACCATACAACCAACTACCAGCACAAGGAACACGCTATGCTCTTGTCACTGACAGTTTCTGTCTCATGGTTGAGATGAACCAGAAGTGGAAAGTGGCCGCAGGGAGCCCCACACGACGAGTCACACAAGCTACTGAAGGAGAAGGTGAATCAAGTGCACTTGCTGAACTCAAAACCATTCAGCTGGCCCTGGACACTGCTGAAAGAGACAACTGGCCAAAGCTCTACCTTCATAGTGAATCATAAATAGTAACCAATGCTCTGTGGAGTTAGCTAGAAAGGTGAAAAAAGGCCAGCTAGCAACATCAAGGAAAACCAATTGAGGCTGCTGATGAGTGCAAAAACATTGCGACTCAGACAAACTCTCTGTAAAAGTCCATCATGTAGATGGCCACATCCCCAAAAGTCAGGCTAATAAAGAACACTAAAACAAGGAGCAAGCAAATCAAGCTGCAAAAATAGAGATATCACAAATAAATTTAAATAAGGGAGAGTTGTTCCTAGCTCAACAGGCTCATACTGCCTCAAGCCATCAAGGCAAAAATGCCACCTATAAGTAGGAACAACATTGAAAAGCAGATTTAACTATAAATTGCATTTCTCAAGTTATCCATAACTGTAAGACATGTGCTAAAATCAAGCAAGCCAAGCTCATAAGGGCTCTCTAACATGGGGGGCAGTATTTCATATATAAATATAAAGAAGCTGAGCAAATGAACTACATCACACTGCCTCAAACCCCCCAAGGCAAGTGCTACGTGATCACAATTGTAGAAGCCACCACTAGATCATTAGAAACCCACCCTGTACCTCACACTACTACTCAAAACACCGTCTGAAGCCCAAAAAAGCAAGTCCTATAAAGACACAGCACCCCTGAGAGAATCCTCAGACAACAGGACCCATTTCAAGAACAGCCTTAGAAACACCTCAGCCAAAAATCAGGATATTGAATAAATAGATCATATCCCTTATCACACACCAGCTGCCAGGAAAGTTGAACTGTACAACAATCTACTTAAAATTACCCTAAAGGCACTTGGCAGAAAAACATCCAAACATTGAGAAAGGAACTTAACAAAAGCCACCTAAATAGTCAACACCTGAGAGTCCATCACTCAAGCAAGTCCTGCCCAGTCTGAAGCCTTGCACACAGTGGATGGGGATAAAGTCCCTGTAGTACACATAAAAGGTATTTGAGGACTGTTTAGATTAGGCCCACCTCAAGCAAAGGCAAACCAATCTGTACAATTGTTTTTGCTCAATGTTAGGGGTTGAGTGCTTTTCTGTTACTGTGTCAATTGAAAGAATTTTTCCCATTATCATGCCAATGGAGCTGGCCGGGTTACACCCAGGGTCCCTGATGGGTCCAGACAAAAGGGGTGGGTGGGAACGGCTCCTGGAGGGGCCTCTGAGGCTTCCAGGAGGGCACTCGCGTTTCCGGCGAGCTGGGAGGAGGACGCCTGGGATCATTCAGCCACGCGGCCGAGCACAGCAGAGCCAGACCCTCTGCGATCACCTGCCCTGCATCTGCCCCGTTTCCAGCCTCCTGCCTCTGCGGACACAGCTGATCCCCCGGACACACACGGTGAGCGAGGAGCCGCCGCCCTCGGTGAGGGTGAGCCTGTTCCCGCCTGAGACCGGCGTGGCCGCTGCTGCCCCTCCCCCCTCCCTCCGTTCCCGTCTGCCCTCTGGCAAATCCGGGCTCTGGACTAAGTACAGAGACAGCGTGCTTGCATCTAAAGGGACTGACACCGAGTTATCTATTTCGTTCTGTTAGCAATTTTAACTGTTATTGTTTTCTGTTTGTATAGTTAGATATATTAGTAAAAGAGCTGTTATTCCCACCCCCCCCTTATCTCTGCCTCAGAGTCCTTGATTCAAACAATCGTAATACTTGGGGGAGGGGAGTGGAACCAAAGTCTCTATTCCAAAAAGGGAAACTTCTGCCCCTACTGGCAGACACCTGTCCTTTCAAACCAGGACACTCAAAAACCCAGTTACACTTAGTAGGTAATGCAGAAAGATAAAGAAACCCATTGAGAACCACAGAAAAACCTAATCCTAAGTGAGAACTGTGTGTAAAGTTTCACTGTGAATAAAAATACAGAGCAAAGTTGAAAGAAGGTATTAATTAGGTAGGATGCAGATGGTAATAGAATAAGGAGTAGATCATGTCTTAAGTTGCTATGCAAGATGCAAGCAGAAGTATACATTCTATCAGCATCTGCTGAAACCAGCTAGAGCAGGGCTCCTTATCTCTGCCATGACCCATCCCTCACAACTCCTCCCCACAAGGAGTTATACCTTATGGTAGATGCCCCACCCAAGGAGAAAAGCCAAGCATTTCCTACCTAAATAAAATCTGCAATTTAAAACATCAGAGCAACCTTTCCCATAAATTCCCAGAAGACCAGGCCACTAGATGTTAAAAAAGTAACTACACCCTTCTCCAAAATCATTGCTTCAGCAAAACCACATCTGTCACTCCAAGAAAACTATAGGTACCATTATTCAGACTGTAACCAACACCCTGAGCAACAGGGTTACAGGCTGCATTCTGACCTTGCCAGTGTCTTGGTCTTTCTATTACTATGTTTTTATTTTCATTTTCCCACTGAAAAACTGCTGTTCTAAATCCCCTATCTTTGCCAGGGAGCTCCTTAATTTCCAAGTCACATTAATTTAAAGGGAGGGAGTTTACATTTTCCGTTTCAAGAGAAGCTCCAGAGCTCCTCAGCAGACACCTGTCTGTCAAACCAAGACAGTGCCCTGCTGCAGCTCCATCCCCATGGCAGGATCCGCGCTGGATGATCCCCAGGGACCCCCGGTGGGCAGAGCCCCCCTGAGCCCTGGTGCTGCTGATCCGTGTTGGGAAGACACCTGGCTGGGGGCTGCACACCCTCCCCGTGGCTTGGATTTTCTCTGTATTTCTCTTTGTCCTTCCCAAACACCCAAAACCAGGGTAACAATAGAGATGTTAAATAACCACCTGCTTGGGGACACGGGGGGATCTTCCAGGGGATGCGGGGGACGCTCGGTTCCAGGGATTTGAGGGGTCCTGGGAGGGACCTGGGGGTTGCTCAGGGCCTTGGGCACCCCAGTTCCAGCGGCTCTGGCTGCGCTGGGAGAGAAGGAGGAGCGAGAGGAAGAGGAGGAGCGGGAAGAGACGGAAGAGAAGCAGCGGGAGGAAGAGGAGGGACACAGGAGGAGCGGCAGGAAGAGGAGGAGCGATTTTGCAACCACGCGCTTCTGCCGCATGCCCGCACAGACCGCAGTGTCCCCCGGGAGCGGCAGAATCGCCCCCCCCAAGAACCCGCAGGTGAGTGGGGAGGGGGAGCTCGCCCCAAATCCATCATGGGGGACTCCGGGAGGGTTTTACTTTGCGGTTCAGGGGATGTTTGGATCTTGCAGGAGCCCAAAGCCGAGCCCCGAAGCGGGGAGAGCGCAGATGGGCGATCCCGGAGCCGGGGGACCCCCGGCAGCCTGGAGGGGTGCGGGAGGTTGGTGCTGAGCGGGCTCCGGGCCCCCGAGGCTGAAAGGGGCGCTGACTGCTCCAGCTGCCCTTGGGCAGCGCCACCATCAAACCCAACGCGCTCAGCCCTTGTTTTCCCCCCCAAACCAGGATTTTCCAAACATTGGCTGCATTGAGGAGGAGGAGGCCATGAGGACGAGGTCGATGGCCCGGGAGCCGCAGGCAGGTGAGGAGGGTGTCAGTGCCCCTTTCCCCCTGTGTCCTGCTCCATCTCCCAGCCCAGCACGGCCCCGGCTGCAGCACAGCCCTGGGCGGATCTCCTTGCCCTTGCCTCTGGCATGGAGGCAAATCCCATCCTGTCCTTGTCCTTCCTCCCCCAGACAAGGAGCTGAGCACGGACAGCAGGGAGGACAAATCCCCGTGGCACAGCCTCGGGCAAGAGGCCGTTTGCAGCGGCTCCACGGCGCAGGAATGCAACGGGGAGGAAAAGCCCCGCAGATCCCGCAGCAGGAGGGGCTGCAAACGCACAGCCCGGGGATCCCAGCAGGAAAGAGCCAGCCCGGGCCGGGGAGGCGGCCGGAGCTCGGAGCTGGGGCTGCGTGAGCAGCTTCACCATGGGGAGAAGCCCCACAAGTGCTCGGAATGTGGGAAGGGGTTCAGGAGGAGATGCGACATGATTGAACACCAGAGGATCCACACAGGGGAACGGCCCTATGAGTGTGGGGAGTGTGGGAAGAGATTCAGACAGAGCTCACACCTGAGTGTGCACCAGAGGAGCCACACTGGGGAGAAGCCCTACGAGTGTGATAAATGCAGGAAGAGGTTTGAGAGCAGGTCCAGCCTTCTGAGGCACTATCGCACTCACTGGGATGAGAGGCCCTTCTCCTGCCACGACTGCGGGAAGGAATTCAAGAGAAACTCCCACCTCGTCAGCCACCGGCGCATCCACACTGGGGAGAGACCCTATGAGTGTCCTGAGTGTGGGAAGAGCTTCTCACAGAGCTCTACCTTGACCAAACACCAATGG